>NW_006159811.1:3287824-3297412 GCF_000334495.1 Tupaia belangeri chinensis
TTGTCTTTGACTTTGACAGTTCGACTATCATGTGCCTAGGAGAGGCTCTTTTGTGGCTGAATCTATCTGGAGACCTCTGCATTCCCTCATCTAAATATTTATGTCTCTCCCAAAACTTGGGAAACTTATAGCAATCAATTTATGAAATAGTATTTCTATGCCTTCTCTCATTACTTCTTCTGCAACTCCTATAATATGATTTTTTCTTTTTTTACTTAATAGCGTCCTATAGGTCCAAAAGTCCCATAGGTTTTCCTCACTCTTTTTTATTTTATCTATCTATCTATCTATCTATCTATCTATCTATCTATCTATCTATCTATTTATTGTTAGGTTTTAGTCATAGGGCATGTTAACTTGCCAGAGAGAGACAGTGAGAGGGAGGAATGGCTGTGCCATAGTCTCTTCTCCATTCTCCTCTTGGGATTTTGGGAATGCACACACATGGCATGATTTTCAAGCCATTGGGTCCCGGGAGTCTAGCACCTTAACCACTACACTACCTGCTGGCCCCTTTTATTTTTATCTCAAAACACCTGTCTACAAGTTCAGAATTTCTCTCTTACATTTGATTGAGTGTGTTGTTGAAGCTCTCATTGTATGTTTTTAACCTTTAAAAAAATTTTTTAATGATAAAGAGTGTGTTCATGTGCATGTAAGAGATAGAGAAGCATCCTCAACAAGATCTCATCACTACTTTCCTCCAGCTCTTCAGGCTACTGGGTGCTTGTGCCTGTTTCCAACATGTTTTCATGAGAACCCAGGCCTCTGAAACCACAGTTGGTCATGTGACTTCCAGCCTTGCAAGGCACTGATCTCTACTGGGAAGACAGGAACTGACGCAATTTGCTCCCACTTTTCCAAAGCCACCTTGAGTCTGTGTTCTGTGGCATCTCCACCACATCCTCACTGCACTCCAATGCTCTCCCACAAATACTCCCATGAAATATCACCTACTTATTCTTTCTTCTCTTCTCTCTCTCACTCTCTCTCTCTCTCTCTTTTTTTTTTTTTTCGTCCTATGTTGTGGGAACTAAATATATTAGGCACATTGTCAGCCATCTTACTTGGCATTCTCCAAAGGGGCATTTGTAAATACATTGAATTTTAATGAATAGATGATGAATTTTTCTTATAATGAAACATAAGTTCCGATGGCACAGTGAAGCCATCTTCAACAGCAGTTTGAGAAGGAAGAAGGAAAAAAAGGTTAGATGAGAAGATGTCCAGAGCAATGTAGAGATGAGAGGCTTCTTATGATAATACAGTAAACTGAGATGAAGGACATAATAAAACTAGTCCTAATGGAATCTTGAAACAGTGTCCTAAAATAATTTGGTTTTGGCCATAATTTTATGTTGCTTGCAGTATACCCTTACTGCACATGATACTTAAGCTAACCATGTGTGATATGTTTGATGTAGTCTATTTTCTTTTTCTCGTGTGAACTATTTTTTTCAAGTGTTATAACTAATTGGATTTCACAACCCACTAATAGACCATGCTTAGCAGGTTGAAAAGTACTACCTTCAGCAGATGGTATGGTGGTGAGACTGTGAACGGTTGGGAAGGAAAGCTTTTTCTTAGACATTTTTCCGTGGTGGGGAACTAAGTAGAATGATCTTGTAATGTGTGTAGCTCTCCAGATTCATAGGTGCAAGATATGTAATTTTAAAAATCGTATGTAATGATTGACTTTATTTCCCTGAGTTCTCTTTATGTCAGATTGGCAAAATACTGAGTCATCTTGGAGCTGTCCATCCCACTCTCCATGTTTGAGGCAAGGTCAAGGTCACCTTAGGGATTTGAGTTCTTAGCCATTTGTTAATATAGACTGTCATCAAAATGACCATTGTTTCCTAAATTATGCCTTCAAGATTATTAAATCTCTGCTATGGGATTTCTGTCTCTGCCGTAGAAATCCACGAGATGGTTTTCTTTGTCCCTGATGTTGCTATCAGAGCTCGGCAGTTCCAGGATACCTCTTTCCCCATATACCTGCTCTAGACTGACCCTCTCTACAGCATTGGAGGTTATTCTTTTTCAGTCTTTAGATAGGAGAGGCCTACTTCTGCCCTTGAGTCTCTGAGATACCCTGCTGATACTGGAGAATCCCTTGTCCCTTTGTCTCCAACCACAAACCCTCTAAATTCTCCTAAGAGTTTGGCTTTTTAGAACCTCAAAATATTGTGTGTTATTTCTGTTTCTACCTAAACATGTAGCTTGTCTAACTATTCTGAATAAAGTGTAGAGTCAGGTGTACGTGTGGCTTGTGTTTAGTAGCATCCCACCAAAAATCGTGACAACCAAAAATGTCTCCAGACACTGCCAAATGTTTCCTGGGGAATAAAATCATCCCTAGTTGAGGACCAGTGTGATAGAAGATTTAATAAATTCCTTTAAGTTTGATTTAATATAGCCATGTCTAATAAAATCTTTCATAGCATGGAAAAAATACTCCATTCATCTTGAGTAATTAAGCCAAAGGAAGAAAGGTAAAACTGGGCTGTCCCCATGTCCTAGTGGTTAAGAAAATTGGATTAATGGGACCAGCAGTTAGTGTAATGGCTATGTCGCTGGACTCCCATGTAGTTGACTGCAGTTCGAGTCCCGGACCCGGTGGCTTAAACTCATGCCGGGCACGTGTGCGTGCGTGCCCAAGATCCCGAGAGGAGGATGGAGGAGAAGAGACTGTGGCGTGACCATCCCCCCTGGGGGGTGATTTCTCACTTTCTATCTCTCTTTCTCTCTCTGTTTGTCTGGCGAGCACACACGCCCTATAGCAAAGACCGCTTTAAAAAAAAAAAAAAAAGAAAGAGAATTGGATTACACATGACCAATTGCACTGATAGAGGCCTGGGCTGGCCCCAGTGGCTTGAAAAGAACTCTGTGTGTGTATATGTGCCCCAGATCCTGACAGAATGGAGAAAGGATTGAATTTGACTGTGCCCCAACAGGAGTGATTTCTTCCTCTCTGTTTCTCTCTGGTGAATGCACACACCCTCTGACAATTAAAAAAAAAAAATTAGAAAGGATATAATCTGAATAGATGGGAAATGTGTTTTATTAGACAAAAGACTACCTCATTTTCTGTATAGCAGTAAAATCATTCTTTTGTTCCAATTACCATCCTTTGTAAATAAATTTAATTATTTCTTTATTCACTATTCCATTTAATAGTACTTCAGCTATTTGAAGGCCACCAGCAGGTTATTCTAATTCTTCTTTTTGATTTAATCATTCTCAATTACAGACTGCCACCAGATTACATGCAAATGACCACAGTGATTTTCCCATGAATCATTTTCATGGGGAACCTTGGATAATAAAGTGTCATTCTCTTTCTGTGAATGGAAGCAAGACTATACATCCTCAAGGCTTCTTTAGGTGCTCAATAGACATGCTTCTTAACACACTGAGAACATCCACAAATACTGGATAGAAGAGATGAAAAAAATCTGTTTCTTCTGTGAATGTGTATTATCTTTCTGGCTTCACACCAAAAACAGGGCATTCCCTACTAGAGTAGATTTTGACAGTGGTAAGCCAGGCGTCACTATAATGACCCATAATGTTCAAGAACATGAGAGTCCTGGAACTTTCTGGAAGGGAGTTACCAGTCTCTGGCCTAAGATCCAAGAGTAACCGTCAATAACTCTAATAGTATCTCAATATCTGATGTTTCGTTTACCTTTATCCTAAGCTGTAACATGATGACTACCGCATGGAAGGAAAAGAAGTATGTAATGATCAAGAGACTCTCAGTAGCAGTTAAAGAAATTTCCAAAGAAGGGCAGAATAGAGAGAATACACTGAAAAGGGAGTTAGCGGCCAGAGAGAGGAAGGTGGAGGGATGTGATGGGAGAAAAGAGATGGGGTTGGAGGGGTGAGCAGAAGTAGAGAAGGGCAACAGCAGGCAAGTATCCAAAAAGTATAGGATATGAACATGCTTTTTCCTTCTCCTTTTTGGGACTGATGACTTCCAGCAAGATACACCAACCGGAAGGAAGGAATGGGGAGGGGAGAGTGTGGAGGGACCTGAGAGTCAAGAAACTGAACACCTAAGAAAGGAAAAGGAAGGAAAGCGAAACCACAGAGAGAGGAAGTATGAGTGTTAAAAGGCATTTCAAGTATTGGTGTGGCCCAGCTGAAGGCATGGAAAGTTAATAGAAGGGGAAAATAAAAAATCTGAATGTAAAATAGAAATTAGTCATCAGAATAAAATTTAAAGGCAACTAGCAGTGAAACCTTTGTTAAAATGCAACCTAGATAGCTAAGACACTCTATCATATTATTTTAAAAGTGATTATAAAGATATATGTTGCCTATCATATAGCTATCATACGTTATATAAAAATAATTATTAAGAAAGTTAAGCAGATGATACAGTCAGACTAGAACTATGTTTAAGAATCTACTAACTGTGCTGCTATGTAAATGCGAATGCTGATTCATTTAACCTGATGGTCAAGTTGATGTCTCTCCACATTCTCCTTGGAGGTTGCCAGAGTAAGAAACACTATTTTGTAAACAATTTAATTTCAAGAAGGAGTATATGTCATTTAAATTTTGCCATAGGGTGGGTGCCACCACGCCCAAGTATATGTCATTTAAATTTTGGAGGAAGATATTATATGAAATATTTTCAAGGAAATTGGAATTTGGGGGTTAATTTTATGATGTTTTTGTACCCATATTTTGTAACAATGAAATGCTAAATTCCACTTAATATCAGAAGCCTCTACAAAAGGGCAGGACTTCACTTCTTCTTTTACTATATCTACATTCAACCTAGCAAATAACACGGGTGGGGGAGCCAGCAGGTGGCATGGTGGTTAAGGGCACTGGACTCCCACATGGCTGACTATGGCTCAAGTCCTGGACCTGGTGGTTTGCTTTCCCACTTTCTCTCTCTTCCTCTCTCTCTCTCTCTGTCTCTCTCTGGTCAAATTGTATAATAATAATAATAATAATATAAATAAAGTTAAATAAAATATTTTTAAAAAAAGAAAATAACACAGGGCAAAAAATAAATATGATGAAGTAAAGAATAATTTATTTTAGTTATTCAGTTCTGATTATAGACTGCGACTGACTGCAATAGATTACCACTCAACTGGGGATAATGATCTCAAAATGACAATTTTACTTCTTTACTATAAACGCTTACTATTCTCCTATTAAAGATTTTTGGAGGAGAGGCTAATGTATAATTTCCAGAGAAGTTCTTAGAAAAGTTGAAACCTTACAATGAGAGGAATAGGGGCCAGCAGACAGCATAGCAGTTACATCACTGGACTCCCACATGGCTGACTACAGTTCGAGTTCTGAACCTGGTGGCTTAAAAATTCATGCTGGGTGCAGGTGTGTGCATGTCCAAAATCCTGGGAGGAGAAGGGATTGCAATATGGCCATCCCCTCTGTGGGATGATTTCTCACTTTCCCTCTCACTGTTTCTGTCTCTCTCTCTCTCCCCCTCAGTGAGCACACACACTTTAAGGCAAAAAAAAAAAAAAAAAAGAGGGAGGGGGAATAAGTATGTTAATATGCTGTTTACTGTATTATTTGTTAATATTTTTTTGGAGAGGTTTTTGCTATAGGGCGTGTGCGCTCACCAAATATACAGAGAGAGACAGAGACAGAAAGTGAGAAATCACCTCCCGGGGGGATGGCCACGCCACAATCCCTTCTCCTCCACTCTCCTCTCGGGATCCTGGGCACGCATACACACGTGCCTGGCATGAGTTTTAAGCCACCAGGTCCGGGACTCAAACCGACTACATGGGAGTTCAGCGACATAGCTATTACACTAACTGCTGGTCTGTTATTTGTTAATTTAAAATCTAATAAAAATTTCTATTGAGTCATCAAGAAAATCATGATGCATTTTTTAATAGAAAAACACGCAAAAAAAAAGGCATGGCTTCCTGACAACCTGATAGATCATTCTCAGAGCTACCATAAAGATCACATGAGAAAATGTATGTGAGATGCTTTGGCAAATGTAAAATGCTGAAGAAATTTAAACTATATTATTACTCATATTTTTCCTAAAATGAGTCATTATAAATGTATATTACTGATAGTTCAACAAAACAAGAACATGGGATAATAAAATACCTCTGAAGAAAGACAATTTAGTTCCTTCACATGTACAGAAAAACGAAGTTTGGAAGAAGCTGCAAATATTGAAGAGAAAACCAAGGGAAGGGTCCGGAATAGAATTTGCAACAAACCAGCAGCTGCAGCTACCTCAGTTCTATGATCGCCTTTATGATATTCCTCTTGGCCAAAGAGGCACTAAATCATCTCCAAGTTTGAGGCATTCAGCAAACCATGGCAAGGCTGAGCTACCAGAAACAGACACGATTTTCATGATGGTGATGCTCTGTTAGTTAGTGGAGCTGATTTCCGTATTGCTGGATGAACATACACAGTGAGGAGTGGAATGGAACCTGTGCCCTCTTGGCAGTCACCCCAAAGGGTTGGAGAGGTCAGTCAGTAATCATCCCAGCTGGGATAACACTGAATTTAAAAAAAAAAAAAAAACTCATAACTGATGCTAAGTATCACTACCCATTAAAATATGGCATTATTGGAGAAATAAAATGTTTGAAACCTAAAAAAGAAAGAGAGAGAAAACAAGGGAATGTTGAGCAAAGTTTCAGAGGCAAAGTATTTATTACTTTTTCTCTTATAAGGAGATGAGTGCCCTCTCAACATAGAAACTTATTAGGTTTACTCAAGGTTAAAAATTTTTGTAGAAGGGCCAGCAGGTGGAATGGTGGTTAAGGGCAGTGAACTTCCACATGGCCAACCATGGTTCAAGTCCCAGACCTAGCAGCTTACTTTCTCACTTTCTTTCTCTCTCTGTATCTCTCTGGTCAAATTAAAATAAATAAATAAATGAAGCTAAATAAAACAATAATTCTTTTAAAATATTTGTGTAGAAATAATTCATATTTGTAGAACATATTTCAGAAAGAAACAAAAATAGGCAAACAACAGTTTTAGTATAATGTACAACATTAATAGTAAATTATATTTTTCTTTTTAAAACAACTTTCTTCAAATTATAACATCATCGTTTTTGATGTCAAAGGGCACATGCATGCTCATGAAAAAAGAGTGCAAGCATCTAACAGTGGGATGGTCACACACCATTCTTTTGCTACAATTCACCAACCTGTCAGGATCCTGTGGATGTGTGCATGCCTTGGAGTGTTTGCCAAGTCGCTGGAGCTAGGACTCAAACATGAATGAGCCATGAGGGATCAGCTTCCTCTGCACAGTGCTTAATGCTATTGTATGGGGCTGGCCCAATAATAAATGATTTTGAAAAAATGAGGAAGTTTGATACGGATTGTTCAGAGAATTTATGACTCATGAGTGATGATGTTAAAGAAAAATTAAATTGAAACTAAACAATATAAAATAAATTGACAGGTGAGCAAACAGTAGCAATTGTAGAAGATGAGTGTAATGAATGAAGAAAAAGCTTATGGGTGCAAGTTCCTTGACAGAATGAGAATAGAAAAGAAAGGGAGGGGACCAGCAGTTGGTGTAATGGCTATGTCGCTGGACTCCCATGTAGTCAACTGCAGTTCGAGTCCCAGACACAGTGGCTTAAACTCACGCTGAGCGTGTGTGCATGCATGCCCAAGATCCCAAGAGGAGAATGGAGGAGAAGGGATTGTGGCATGGCCATCCCCCCCTGGGGGGGGGGGTGATTTCTCGCTTTATGTCTCTGTCTCTCTCTGTCTGACAAGCGCATGCAACTTACAGCAAAAATCTCTCAAAATTAAAAAAAAAAAAAAGGAAAGGAAAGGGAGATATAGCAGGGTTGTCTCACTGCATAGCCAGTCAAGTCTCTGCTTGAATGTCTGATTTCAGAGCATTTGAAGTAGGGTTCGTATCATGGGCATGCAACCTGCACGGTCACACAGAGTCCTAGGCTAAGAGAGACCTCATGCTTAGTTTAATGCTCTGCTATTGCCATCTGAGAATTCTTAATAATTTCCTTTTTGTATTATGTTTTGGAAACAAAGTCTACTAGATCAATGCGCATATGAATAAGCAGAGTTGGTACACCCAATACAAGAATACACAACTGTTTGGCTGCCCCCTTCACACATGAGGAGTCTTTATAAAGTTCATGGATAATGTGTACTGTGAAAAAGTCAAGCACAGATTTCAAGATCTTTTTTCAAAAGAATTTTTTATTTGTTATTACTATCATTTTTAAAAAATTAGACCAGAGAGAGATAGAAAGAGAGAGAAAAGGAAAGTGAGAAAACAAGCCTCCAAGTCCGGGAATTGAAACACAGTTGGCCATGTGGGAGTCCAGCACCTTAACCACTATATCCCCTGCCAGCCCTTCAAAATCTTTTTGCACCAAAAGAAACTTGTACTTTAACTCCATTTTTCCACACACTTTGTGAAGTCCTCTAGCTCAGTGTTTGTGATGCCCCAGGAGGATAGAATCCCTGTGGATCCACAGTGTACGAGTTCACTGAGACTCGAAGCCAGAACAAGGCCAATTTGTCACATCTCAGATTCCAGTAAGGGCTGTGGTGTCAGGGGCCTGCTGAAAGCACTGGGAAGCCATGCTTTCAGTTTGAACTAGAACTTGCTTTGGATGTAGAAAGCAAACAGTGGTGTTCTGCTACTTGACTGAATCAGCCAACCACTTGTGCAGAAAATAACAACATAAAAGACAAAGATAGGACAATCCACAATTCATTTTTCTCTCCTTCTTCCTTATCAGTAAGCCCAAAGTAGAGAGTATTGGTAAAATGTATGTCTCTCAAGAAAGGATCAAAAAAACATTCGAGTTAGTTTTGTGCAGGTTTCTGCTGTCTGGTAAGAACAAAATAAAGGAGATACAAAACAGAATTGTATACTTTGGGTGATTTTGCATACCAGTTAAATGCTCTTATATTACATCTAAAACTGGCATTGCATGTTATAACGATGAATGATAAGATTTATGCTAATTTAATTTTAAAATTTTTCTTACTTAGAATAACATTAGTTAATGAAAAGCAGTACAAGTGGAGAGAAACAAAAAACAAAAAGCATTTATTTTTGAGTAGCTTTAATAACACTCTTTTCTGCTTTTCAAACAAGAGGCCCACGCTTTTCATTTTGCACTAGGACCTGCAAATTATGTAGCCAGACCTGTCTGGGATGTCTGCAGCACCTCCTAACCATAGCCAAAATCCCCTTCCACCCACAAAGCCTGGCCTCAAATTCTGTTAAAATAACACAAAGCTTGTCATTCAATAATTACAAAGAAGCTTGAAGTGCTAAAAGAGGTTTAATATGGAGAACAATGGGCTTGATTTTTAAAAAGAAGAATTGAGTCCTAGCACTGTAACAACAAACATTGGGGAAATGGTTTACATTTTCTGGCCCTCGAATTTCTCAACTGTAAAATGGGCTAAATTATCTGTAAATCCCCCTCAAGGCCAAGGGAATCTGTAATTAAATCCAGATTAAGCAGTTACAAATGGCTAAATTACAGAACTCTGTGCAGGTTTGATATTTTTGGTGAAGAAACTCCTTGATAAATTAAAAGGGGGAAAG
>NW_006159811.1:3297934-3306172 GCF_000334495.1 Tupaia belangeri chinensis
AGAGTTGAATTTCTTCACTTTTGCAGGGCCAGGTGTATGACTAAAGCCCTCAAGTAAATGTATATGCAAGAAGTGAAATGGGATAGGGAACTCTCCCATGTATGAAACTCTCGCTGAGAGCTAGACAGTTTTCATCTGATTCCTCCTAATATCGCAAAACAAGCCCGTGGCATATGCATAATAATTGTCATTTTTAAAAATTTAATCTTTTGAGTTATCTAAGGTTATGGTGGAAGAAAACACTGTGGTCAACAGATACATGAAAATGAAAATTACAAAGACTGTGTTTTAGATTAATTTGCGGGTCTTCCTTTTTGTAATCCCCGTCTTCTGTTTCCTTCCTTTTGCAGGGTCCTTGCACAGCAATCAGTGTTTGGTGGTTGCTTCTAGTAAACCTTTTGCGTCCTGTATTTTGGTTGCTAAGTAAAGTGATCCACCTTTATCTGGGTGATTCACATCATGATTCTTCTGTGAGCAGTTCCAATCTTGGCCTTACCAGCAGTGGGGTTGTTATATCAACTATACAGTTTAGGTTCAAGGATCACAGAAAATGGAACCACGGCAATGATTCACATCTTGAAGCGTCTTGTCATAATATTGTCTCACTGAAAGAAATGGCGGACACCTAAAATCAGGCTAGCTTCTCCTCTGCCAATGTTCTGTTCAAAGATGAAAAGCTAGGAGAAATAGTCTTCTTTGTTGTTTCTGTGATTACTTGTCCTAGAGGTTTCCATATCTGAAATGCACAGTGACTGGCAAATGCCAAGAGCTGCAACACCCAGTCCTACTGCTAAACTCTGCCCCAGCGGCGAGTACTCTGCATAGCGCCATGCCTGGCCAGCTGGTGCAATGCCATCACAGGCCTGTAATTGTCATTTTTTAAAAGAATCATTTTATTTAACTCTATTTACTTATTTTTATTTTTATTTGACCAGAGAGGTACAGAGCGAAAGAGAGAGAGAGAGAGAGAGGGAGAAAGTGAGAAAGCAAGTTGCTAGGTCCGGGACTCAAACTGCTGTCAGCCATGTGAGAGTCCAGAGCCCTTAAACATCACATCACCTGCAGACCTCGTTAATTATCATTCTAAGATGAAGAAAAGGAGACTCAAGAGTTAGGCAGATTTTCTGAAGCCACGCTATCAGTAAAGTGGTAGGTTTGGTTTTGTGGGTTGTTTTTGTTGTTTGTTTGTTCGTTTGCTTTTTGCTACAGAATGAACACCCTTGCTGGAAAGAGAGACAGAGAGAGGGAATACGAGAAAGCATATTCTCCTCTCAGGATTTGGGACATATGTGTACATGTGCCCAGCATGATTTTCAAGCTGTCAGGTCCAGGACTAGAACTGTGCAATTGGCCATGAGGGATCCATCCACCATGCCCAGGTGATAGGATTTTAAACACAGTTTGGGGTGCCAAGAACAGACTCTTCCCACTATAACAGGGAAAAAAATTGATCTTATAGACTGAATGAAATTTTAGGAAATTAAAAGTTCAAAAGTTGAGCACAAGTAATATGGAACAGGAAGATTATATGCTCACTCTGCTTCAGCCTTCCTAGGAGATAAATTGGGAGTTAAAGGACTTGGTCATATTAAATGCATTCTTGATTATATAATTATATAATTTTTAATATTTTTAACTATAATCAAAATGGAAATATATAAAGATCAGAGTCAAAAGAAACTGTGAAATCTCTGTATACTTTCAGATATGATTTAATATTCATTTTTGAGTGTATATTTATATTACTTAGAAAGTGTTTTAAAGGGAACCAGCAGTTAGTGTAATGGCTATGTCGCTGGACTCCCACATAGTCGACCGCGGTTCACGTCCCGGACCCGGTGGCTTAAAACTCACGCCGGGCGTGTGTGCGTGCATGCCCAAGATCCCGAGAGGAGAATGGAGGAGAAGGGATTGCGGCGTGACCATCCTTCCTGGGGGGTGATTTCTCGCTTTCTGTCTCTATGTCTCTCTCTGTCTGTCTGGCGAGCGCACGCGCCCTACAGTGAAAATCTCTCCAAAAAAAAAAAACAGTGTTTTAAAATTCAGAACTAACAGGAATAACGGGGACAGTCATTTTGAAAAAGTTAAATGATATGAAAATATCATTTAAATATAGAATGACTATGTTGTTATTCTTTTCTAAAATAAAAGAATTTAGCTGATCCTGTAATTATTTCCTTTAAATTTCTAAAATCTGTCCTTTCTCAACCAACTCAAACTAATTATGTTAATTTTCTAAATTAATTTCCTCAGAACATTGGTTAAGTGGATCTCCTTCTAGGCTTGAACAAGATATAAGTGGAAAAGTTAAACTTTCATTTGAAAACATCTGTAATTTCCTCAGTCATGATCCAATAGAAAAATAAGAACAAAGGGAACTGCTTGCCTAAATTGTCAAACTGAATCAGGAGCAGACTTCTAATATTTTTTACTTCTTGCATTACCCTGATAATTATTTCTGCTTGCTCATTCCCACCCCAGTTGTACATCCTGTGGCCCAATCCTGGCTAGCTGACATTCAGAATATTCAGGTGAGCCAAAGTAGCAATGATTAAGTGATGTTGCACATACGTATCCTTTGACTCATCATTCCTTGTGTCCATAGTAACACAACTGTGAAGACCAGCAATGCGATAGTTATTTATGGCTAAGTCAAACAGCCTTAGTTCACTACTAGTTTATGCCAGTTAACTTTTTTTTTTTTTTTTTTTTTTTAGTTTTTAGTTTTTGTGATAGGGCATGTGTGTTCACCTGAGAGAGACAGAGACAGAGAAATAGAAAGGGAAAGTGAGAAATCATCCTACAGAGGGGTTGTCCACATTGCAATCCCTTCTCCTCCATTCTCCTCTCAGGATTTTGGGCACCCATGCACTCATGCCTGTAATAATTTTCAAGCCACCAGGTCCGGGGCTGGAACCACAGAGTAGGCGATGATGGAGTGCCTTAACCACCACACTACCTGCTGCTCAGTTAGCTTACGACTCTGAAAGAAAAATATTTCTGTTTTCCTCATTTTTAACGTTAGTTATTTCTTCCAGGAGAGAGACACACCCCCACACAAGGTCCCCACATTGTATGTAATCTGCTCTCAGTCTTAGCCAGTCCACATCATGGGGAACCCAGGAGCCCTCCCATGGGGGTCTGCCCACACCAGCACTGCACCCTGTCTGTCCCCCTCGTTTGTACTGTAATATAGGGCCATATACTTAGACTCACCATGTGCTTCTGGGATTTGAGTGAGACTATATGTGAGGCAGAGATTTGCACATTCTGAACAAGCCATTTCAATGCAAAGAAATGTCATGGAAGAGAAACAAAATGGCAAGGTTTACAGTTACATTTGAAATTATGTGGCTTCTAGAGACTATAAAGTCTATATTTTATCAGCTTACAGAATAAAGTGAAATTTGGTATTTTCTGAGAATATGTAAGAAAAACAAACTTGGCTAAACATCTCATTGTACTATTTTCCTTTGGTTGCCATGGACCATTATTCTGCATGTTCTTTTGTTCTGATTATATTTAAACTATTAAAATTTCCCAGTCCATTGGGACCAGCAGATGGCACAATGTTACATTGCTGGACTTCTGTATGTGACCATGGTTTGAGTCCCAGACCCAGAGGCTTAAAACACACCAGGAGCACGTGTGTGTGTGCCCAAAATTCCAAAAGGAGAAAGGAAGAGAAGGGACCACAGCATGGCCATCCTCCCTGGGGGATGATTTCTCGCTTTTGGTTTCTCTGTCTCTCTGGTGAGCATACATGCCCTATAGCAAAAAAACTCTCTAAAAATTAAAATTTTAAAATTCCCAATCCAAAAGTAATTTTATTTTATAAGTCTTCAATCAACTACTTTATCTCTTCTAGCTAGCAGCTTTGTTGTCTAGCCTTGCTTTTGTCTTCTGAATCCACTGTCTCCACTTCCCTGCTTCATCTCCTCACTCCTTGCAACTAGTCTTAAAAACTCATTGATGATCTCCTAATTACCAAATCTGAACATTTTAAGTCCAGCCTTGGTATTAACAGCATATATAAATTACACAATCCTCCTGAAAATGTTTTCCAGCCATTTCACCACCGCACTCTTTCGTGACATTCCTTATACAACATGCTGCATCTTTTAGAAGTTCTTTTTGGATTGCTCTTTTTCCCTCCCCCCCCCCAAATACAAATATTATTTCAAGCTCTACATTAGTCCTCTTTTCTCTTCCACTAATCATATAGTGAAAAGAATTTACTTTTTAAAAAAAATAGAAATATTTATTTAATTTTCTTTACTTTTTATTCTTCGATTTGACCAGACAGAGAGGGAGAGAGAGAGAGAGAAAAAGTGAAAAAGCAATCTGGTAGGTCTGGGACTTGAACCATGGTCAGTCACGTAGGAGACAAGTGCCTTAACCACCACTCCACCTGCTGGCCCCAAGAATTTACATCTTTATAACAGTAATTTTTCCTATTTATCAGGATAGCCCATTTTGTCATTTATTTAAGCTTCCTTTTTTATTTCTCAGTAAAGATTTATAATTTTTCTCTCTTAGAGCTCTGGCATACTTTTTAAAAATAAATCTGTTATTTCATATTCTTTCAAGTTCACTTTGCTTCTTGTGAAAGTATATTTCATTAGCTACATTCTTTTTTCATTACTGGTATATAATAATGCAACTGACTTTCTGTATATTGCTCTGAAATCCAGCCATTTTTCCAAATGTTCTTACTAGTTCTAATGCTTGACTTCTAGACATTTTTGCATTTTCTATAGCTGAGTAAAGGAATGACTCAAGTTTTTTTAATTTTATTTATTTTATTACTGTTTTTTAGTTTGACCAATGAGAGATACAGAGAGAGAGGGAGAGAGAAAGAGAAAATGAGAAAGTAAGCCACCAGATCCAGGATTTGAACTACAGTCAGCCATGTGGGAGTCCAACACCTTAACCACACCACCTGCTTGCCCTGATTCAAGATATTTTTAAAGAGTGAGGAGGAGAAACTTGCTGTATTTGATAACAAGATTTATTATTATTAATTTTTTATAATGCTTTTTTTTTTTTGGAGCGGTTTTTGCTATAGGGCTTGTGCACACACCAGAAAGACAGAGAGAGACAGAGAGACAGAAAGCAAGAAATCATCCCCCAGTGGGGAAGGCCATGCCACAATCCCTTCTCCTCCATTATCCTCTCGGGATCTTGGGCATGCAAGCACACGTGCCTGGCATGAGTTTAAGCCACAGGGTCCAGGACTCGAAATGCAGTCAACTACATGGGAGTCCAATAACATAGCTATTATGCCAACTGCTGGTCCCATTTTTTATAATGCTTCTTAAAATAGATCTTTTTTCTTTATTTTTTTTCTTAATTTTATTTACTCATTCATTTATTTTAATTCGACCACAGAGAAATACACGAAGAGAGAGAGTGAGAGCGAGAGGGAAAATGAGAAAGCAAGCCACCAGGTTCAGGATTTGAACTGTGGTTGCCTATGTGAGAGTGTCCAGCACCTTAACCACCGTGCCACCTGCTGGTCCCATCTTTTCTTTTTTCTTTAATTTATTGTGTATTCCATTAAGTCTAACCATTTGGAATTGTGTTTACTGCTAGTAAACAAAATAAGCTGGTAGACATTATTTTGAGTGTACTGTGATTAATTAGTATAAATTTATGTAAGAGTTAACTTGTCTGTGCCATCAATTGTTGGTATTTTCAACAAAATATAGCATAGTCTATGGGAAAAACATTTTACCAAAAAGTTTATCATTTTTATCCCTCTTCCTGCCTAATTAGCAGGCAACCTTGGGCAAGCCAACCCTACCAGAACCTTGGATCCATATCCATATATGTCAAATATAACATGGCAATTACAGATAAATCAGTGAACTTAGTCACTAAAATAATACTAACGCCTGTAACTAAAGGCTTTTAAATAAAACAGATTATTATAAAGTGGCCACTTAAACAAATGAAGACTTTATTATTCATACTATGTTCCTAGTCTACTCTGCTGAGTCTAATCTTTGAAAATACTTAATTGATCTTAAAAGAAAAAAATAGTGGTTAAGATGCTGGTCTCCCAATGTGACTGACTACAATTCAAGTGTCAGACCTGGTGGCTTGAAACTCACACTGGATGTGTGTGTGTGTGCCCAAAATACCAAGAGAAGAATGGAAGAAAAGGGATGTGGCATGGCCATCTTCCATAGGGAGGTGATTTCTCACTTTCTGTTTCTCTGTCTCTATGGTGAGTGCATGTGTCCTATACTAAAAATTTCTTTTAAAAAATAATAAATAAAGTTAAGATATTAGTTAGTGTTTATACAAATGAGATGAAATGTTAATTCAAAAAATAGGAGGATCAGGCCAGCAGGTAGCATGAAAGTTAAGGCAGCTGGATCCCACATGACTGACTCCAGTTTGAATCCTGGATTGGTGACTTGAAAGTCCCACTGGTACATTTGTGCGTGTGTCCAGAGTCCTGAAAGGAAAATGGAGGAGATGGGATTGCAGTGTGACCATCCACCTGGGAGGTGATTTTCCACCTTCCCTCTTTTTCTTTTTCTCTCTCTGGTGAGTGTATATACCCTGTAGCAAAACTTTTTTTTTTTTAAATAGGTAGGTCTTTCCCCCAACAAGACTGCATTCTTTGATAGGACTATATTTGAATAAAAATGCCATACAAAGTGATTATATACCTTAACACAAGAAACAAGGAAGGAATATTATACAAAACAGAACATTCAGGTGATTCAATTGAGTTACCCTCCCAACCAAATATTTAGTTTTCATATTCATTACGAACACTTCGATCAGTTCGGTATACACCAATGAGACAATGTAAAGCACCCATGACTGTTTCCGTAGGGATATGTGATGTCACCTTCACTCCAGAGCCAAATTGATACTGCTTTTTAATGTTTCAACTAACCATTCCATGACCTCTTTGAGGCTAGTGCTGTTGTTTGCTGATGTTTTGAATATTTGCCATTTTTGGTCTTTCAAGGCAAGTAATTTAAGTGAATTTGCTATCTCTGAGGTATTCAGTCTGTGCTAGGTCTTGCTTATGTGAAATACCACTAAAATGACTTTTCCCAGCTCTTCTTTCTCCAACATGGCAACTATCTCTGGATTGACCATTACAACTCTCTCCAGCATAAATGACTGCATCGGTGTTTGCACCAATGACATCATCTGATACTTAAGTGGCCTCCTAAGACTCAAATTTGGAATTTAGGGCATTCGCATGTCATTGTCTCTACATTAAATCCCAAGGTAGGAATAGTAATAATGACTTCTCCAACCTATAATCTGCACAAAATTAAGATTTTCCTGCTCCATCTAATCTCAAAATTAAAATCTTCATTTCCCAGGTTCTAAACGGACTCGGAAAAATAGTTAAGAAAAAGCCACCCATGATGAACCGCCATCACTGTTCCTCAGAGATAGGCCCTCGCTTCAGCAATGTCTCTTGAGACTCAGCACTGCCACCTCCGCTGCCCTTGGCTTTGACTGTGGCCTCGAGGCAGTTTCCTCACCAGCCAAGTCAATAAATAAACAAGTAGGACTTACTATTAATTTATCATAATTAAGGCCATGCAATTTTTGACCTAGGCATAGATAAATAAATCAGTGAAACAGAACATACATCCATCTAGGGGCCAGCAGGTGATGTAGTGATTAAAGGCACTGGACTCCCACATGGCTGACCATGGTTCGAATTCCAAATCTGTCAGCTTGCTTCCTCTCTCTCTCTCCCCGCCCCCCAATTCTATTTTTATTCTCACTATACCACTGCAACTTCTCTTAAAAAAAATCACTGAGACAAACCAGCAGATGGTGTAACGGCTATGTCACTGGACTCCCATGTAATCAACCACGGTTTGAGTCCCAGACCCAGTGGCTAAAACTTATGCCAGGTGCATGGTCGTGTGTGCCCAAGATCCCAAGAGGAAAATGGAGGAAAAGGGATTGCCACACGACCATCCCCCACGGGGTGGGGGTGATTTCTCGCTTTCTGTCTCTCTGTCTCATTTTGTCTTTCTGGCAAGTGCATGCGCCCTATAGCAAAAAAAACTCTTAAAAAAAAAATCACTGAGGACCAGCATAAGGTGTAGCAGTTACGTCACTGAACTCCCACATGGCTGATCATGGTTTGAGTTACTGACCTGGTGGCTTGAAACTCACACCAGACATGTGTGCATGCATGTCAAGATCCTGGGAGGAGAATGGAGCAGAAGGGATTGCAGCATG
>NW_006159811.1:3306264-3324298 GCF_000334495.1 Tupaia belangeri chinensis
AAGCACATGTGCCCTAAGGCAAAAATCTCTTTAAAAAAATCAAAAAACTAATGATGCTGAGTTACTAAATATAATGAATAATTCTCAATTATGATCTTTCTCATCTTTTCAGCAGCATTTAACACAATTCGTCACAATCTCCACATGGAAACATGTCTTTATGCAGCTTCCAAGATAACACATTGGTGTGTCCTGGCTCCAACACCTTTCAACAACCTCTTACTTTGGAGTAGGACTGTCTAGAAGCTAAATCCTTGTTTCTCTTTTTTTCTCTAATATATATTTCCTTTGTTGATGAGCTCAACCATTCTAATGGTTCCAAATACTATCTTTTTTTTTTGGAGAGGTTTTTGCCATAGGGCGCGTGTGCTTGCCAGACAGACAGAGAGACAGAGAGATAGAAAGCGAGAAATCACCCCCCGGGCGGGAGGCCACGCGGCAATCCCTTCTCCTCCCTTCTCCTCTCGGGATCTTGGGCATGCACGCACACGTGCCTGGCGTGAGTTTTAAGCCACCGGGTCCAGGACGCGAACCGCGGTTGACTACATGGGAGTCCAGCGACATAGCCATTACGCTAACTCCTGGTCCCCCAAATACTATCTTTATATAGCCCATGAATCTAATCCAGGCTCCTATATACAATTATATATTCACACTGAAGTTTTTTTTCCCAAGAATTATTCAACTAATTGTATTTATTATTATTATATTTTTTAATTTGCTCTAGCACACACGTGCTCACCAGACAGAAAAAGAAAGGAAAAATGAGAAAGCAAGCCTCTAGGTCCAGGATTCAAACCATAGTCGGGCATGTGGGAGTCCAGTACCTTAACCACTATGCCACCTGCTGGACTCCTCACTTAAGTGTTTAATGAATTAAAATCTTACCATGTTCAAATCTTAGCCCCAGACTCATTCCCTAAGCCTGCTAGGCCTTCAACCTTTCCCATCTCACTTGAAGACAACTCCATCCTTCCAGTTGAACAAGCCAGAAAACTTAGAGCTATCTTTTATTATAGTCCTTCTGTTCATGCTCTATTTCCACATTTTAAAAATTCTATTTTTTGCCTCTACCTTCAAAGTATATCCACCCCAAGTGTCCAAAAGGTAATCTCTAAATATTATTATTTTTTTCTTTCTTTAGAGAGATTTTTGTTATAGGGCAGGTGCCCTTACAGGAAAAACAGAGAGACAGAAAGTGAGAAATCACCCCTCTGGGTGGATGGCCATGCCACAATCCCTTCTCCATTCTTGAAAAATGTGCCCAGTGTGTTTCAAGCTGCCAGTCCAGGACTTGAACTGCAGTTGATCAAATGGGAGCTCAGCACCTTAACCACTATTCCACCTGCAGGCCCCTTAATATCATTTCTTATTAGAAGAACTGATACTCTGTAGAGACATGGCTGATTCCAGGTCTGGAGGCGAAATCCTGCTATAGGTACTTTGTTAAGCCAGAGTGTAAGGAAGATATTGAAGACTATCAATGACTTGGGGGCCAACAAAGAGGTAGTTTTTGGCCAAGCTTCCGAAAATTTCTCACTGGTAGAATTACATACTCAGTGAATTTTAAAACTATCAGATATGCTTATCTTACCAATTCATTATGATATTTGAATAAAGCAGACACGTATTAACACACCTTGGTCAACCATCTAGAATCAACTAGGGAACCGACTCATTATTCTGAAAACCAGTAAAAATGGAAGTTGGGATCAAACTTTATTTTTCTGTGCGTCAAGATGATCAAATCAGTAATTGGGGAAATTTTGGTTTTATGTAATTTTTTTTGTACTATCTTGTAACTTGTTCTTCCACTTTCTAATCTGGCATTACATAAGACTGCTCATGCAGCTGTAACCTGAAAACACATTGCCTCAGCTGCACCACCAATCTCTCTTTTTGCTCTAGAAAGACTATACCTTTGTCATGGATCATATGCTAAAACGTACCCGGCATTTAATGTGTACATAACCTACAAGCACAACGGAATGAATAAACCCACAGGTCAGCCACTGGCTAATGGGGAACCAGAACCAGAGGCTAACTTTGCCTATCCTGTCTTCAAAAAGAAATTTGTGAATTTTACACAATGACTCAAGAATCGCGCCGAGATTGTAGCTTAATTTCTAACTCTGGTGACCAACTTAATCATACATCATGTACTGGTTTTCTCTCTCCCTCTTTTCATTCTTCCCAATCCTGTTTCCTAGAAACACTTTCCATAATAAACTATCTATGTTTAAATCTTGGTCTCAGGCTCTATTTTATGGAGTAAATGAAAAGAAGAAATGGTAGAATATTTCCATTTTTCAACAACTCATGAAAAAAATGGGTCAGGGCAGTAACTATCAGTGTTCCTTATGATTTACAAAAGAGACAATCAGACATAGAATTCCTGATGGGTGTTCAAAACACTACCTATGGAGAGCTCTGATTAAGTCTCTAGAGGTCAAACTGCCAGTTAACAGGAAATAAAGGAGGGAGCGGAACATGATTTAATGTCACCACAACATGCAATCAGAAAAATCAAGAAAGTAGGGGAAACTTCTTTTTAATGCCAGAGAGTGTGAGTATGCATGAGAGAGAGAGAGAGAAAGTATCTACTGCCATAACCTTCACTACTACTAGTTCAAGTCGATCATCACTCACCTGAATTATTGCAATGTCTCCTAACAGATCATGTTAATTTATTCTTGCCTCCTCTATCGTCTATTCTCAGCATAGCTGTCAGAGTAATTGTTTTAAAATTTGAATTATACTAATAACTGAAGGCAGAAAAGGGTGGTGCCTTGCACATGGACTGAGAGAGAAAGAAAGGAATCAGGGTAACCCCAGGTTTTTAATATAGGAAATGGTGAGAACAGAACTTACATGAATTAAGTATTAGGTTTGAATCATGCTAAATTTTAGCTGTTGATTAGATAATCAAGTGAGGTGTCAGGTAAGAGTTGTTGGACTTCAGGAAAGAGATCCAGCCTGGATATACCCATTTGGGAGTTACCAGCCTGTGGCTGTTTTAAGGTCTGGGACTAAAGAAGTAAAGGAAGCTATAGAAGAGATGTGGTCCAAGGATAGAGCCCTTAACTTCAAAGGTAAGAGTTCAGGGAGATAAACAGACAATAGCAAAGGAAATGGAAAAGTTTCTACCAGTGAAGTTAAAGAAGTACTCAGAGAAAACTGTTGACACAAATGAAGAAACTGTTTCATGAGTGATTCTTTTTTTTTTTTTAAGAATTATTTTATTTAACTTTATTTATTTATTTTTAATTTGAGCAGAGAGGGACTGAGTGTGTGTGTGTGTGTGTGTGAGAGAGAGAGAGAGAGAGAAAATGAGAAAGCAAGCTGCCAGGTCCAGGACTGGAGCTGCAGTCGGCCATGTGGAAGTCCAGCACCCTTAACCACCATGCCATCTGCTGGTCCCTCATGAATGACTCTTTAAAAGAAGGGAAACACAACTCATACACATAGGAAGTGACATGTTAAGAGCCAACCATGATGGGTACCCATACCCTGCTAAATATTTGATATAAGGAAACAGCTAGGAAGTTTTAATGCCTTGTAGATTTGTCAATTTATACCACAAAGACAAAAGAAAAAAAGAAAACATTATTTGTCAGTTAAAAAAAAAAGAAAGCAAATGTTTTATGAAAAAAGAAGTATATAAATAACATCAGTAGCTTAAGTTAATTAAAGACTGAGAAATGACCCATGGATTTTGCAATGTGGTGTTCATAGGTGTCCTTGCCAAGAACTATGTCAGTGAAGTGGCATGAAAGAAAGCCTTATGGAATGGAGTCAAGAAAGCATGTGAGAAGGGATACTACAGACTAGCATTCCAAGGAGTTTTACTATAAAAGACAGCAGAAGTGTGGGACTGGTTGGAACAGAGGATGGACCAAGAGAGGATTTTTGAACATGTTGACTTTTGAAGAAAGATTTTGCTACTTTTTATTTGCTGGTGGGCATGTTTTAGGAATGAGAAGAATTAAATGGTTAGAGAGCAATAGAACAATTTCAGTACCATAATCCTGGGCAAATAAAAGGGAATGAGACCCTAGACATGGCTAGAGACTTAGTCTAAAAGAGGAACAAACAATTCATCAAAAAGAATAGTCACAAGGCAGGATATGTCGTTTACCTGAAACAAATGCATGTGAATAGACTACTTGAACACAGGAATATAACCAGATTGCTGGTCAGACCACAAGAGATTAGTAGTCCTCAACTGAAAGTGAGGCCACTCAGCATAGTTGCATTTTTTTTTTTTCCAGTTGTATTTGGTGGTTTGTGAAGGCATGTAATAGGTGGGGAACTGAACTTAGCCTGGTTTAGGATTCTGCCAGGAAGTGAAACAGAGGTCTGTCTCTACTTCTAGGCTGTGAAGATGGCCACTGAACCAATTCCTCAGCCTTTCAGTGAGATAATTTTCCTCCAACTTTCAATATTTATTTTTCTATGCCTGACCCAAATAAGCATTCTTTAAACTTTTGTGGAATAAATTACAGAGAATCTGCATTGTCATTGGTCAACAGTATTCATAATGGCAACATCAAGATCAATGTTGGACTACGTATTAGTAGGAAGCTTAAGCACTAATGTTCTCTGGAAAAATTGGACAAAGTAATTATCATGAAGTTTAAAAGTGTGTTTTACTTGATATTTTAATCAACACCAATGGTATATTTTTTATATCCTTTTTTACAGATTTAACTGACAAGCAGCCTTAGGAAAAAGAATTTCAATTAAGAGAGGATCTAAAGGTTAGCTGTTCTAGCTGCCTTTGAATATTTTTCTAGGATTAGCCCAGCTTTACTCACAGTAGATGTCTAATAAACTAATTCACGCTGTATGTAATTTATTTGGAGTGCTGGACAACAAAAATTATGCATAAGAGCTCAATAATTTCAAAATAACTATGCTGTTTGACAAGAATGATATTTTATTTTTATATGCAAATTTTAAATTAACACAGTGCTCCTTAATTTAATAAAAGATGGCGGTCAAAAACTTCAGCAAAACATGAGGTATTTTTAAAAAACCCATTAAAGTTAATAAAGAAACATGGATGGCCAGTACTCCTATTCAACATTTTTAAGGTCTTAGTATTGCAATAAACCAGAAAAATAATTAAGAGGCTTATACCTTAGGAAGTAAGAACAGAACTATCATTATTTGATGATGATATGATCACTGACCCAAAAACCATCAAAGAAGGTCACTTGACAAACTAATAAATTTAATAATGAGAATCAGTCCTTTCAAGCAGATAGATGCAAGATCAGTCTTTAAAAGTCTGCAATAGGGCCAGCAGGTGGCGTGGTGGTTTAGGTGCTAGACTACCACACAGCAGACTGCGGTTCAAGTTCTGGACCCCGTGTCTTAAAGTCAGGCTGGGTGTATGTGCTGTGTGCCCAAAATCCCAACAGGAAAATGAGGGCAAGGAATTGCTGTAAGGCCATCTCCCCTGTAGGATGAATTCTCACTTTCTCTCTCTCTATCTCTCTGGTGAGCACACTCACCTTTATGGCAAAAAAGAAAAGTCTCTGGAGCTGGCAGGTGGTATGGTGGTTAAAGGAACTGAACTCCTACATGGCTGATCACTGTTCAAGTCCCAGACCTGGCAGCTTGCTTTCTCACTTTGCCTCTCTCTCTCTCTCGTCAAACTGGAAAATAATAATACTAATAAATAAAGTTAAATTAAAAAAATTTTTTAAAGTCTCCAGCCATGGCAAGGGGCACTGCCGCGCACTAGTGGAGCAACTATCCAAACCCAGTGGAAGACTTGAGTTCAGATCCTGGGTAAATCTGAACAGTCTGGGTATCCCATATGCACCTGTGACCTTTGGTTGGGACACTGGGGGAGGATCAGAGTGTTTTTTCTCTCTCTCTCTCAAAACAAACAAACAAAAAAAGTTAAAAAGAAAGGTGTGTAGGTTTTTTTCACATCATCAATCACAGGTATGGAAAAAGAACAAAAAGTTCCATACACAATAACAAAAATTGTAACAAAACTGAAAATAAACCTGGCAAGACTGGCCTATTAGGAAAATAAAAGTTAACCGGAGGGCATATATGACATATAAATTTAAAGATAGATTAAATTTATTGAGAACCAGCAGTTAGTGTAATGGCTATGTCACTGGACTCCCACGTAGTCAACCACGGTTTGTGTCCCGGACCCAGGGGCTTAAAACTCATGCCGGGCGCGCGTGCGTGCATGCCCAAGATCCCAAGAAGAGAATGGAGGAGAAGGGATTGCTGCGTGACCATCCCCCCTGGGGGGTGATTTCTCGCTTTCTGTCTCTATGTCTCTCTCTGTCTGTCTGTCTGGCGAGCAGTTCCTCTATGGAAACTAAATGTATGTTCAAGAAGAAACAAACAAGTTTATTAATTTTGACTACTACTGTCTTCTCTCATTAAATATAAACTTATACTTCGCATGATGTTCTCCTAAAAATGGAATCCCTGAAAACAGAACATTAAATGAAGCCTACTCATGCCTCACAGTGGACGTATCCATTTCCTGGATAACAAGTGTTTGGAAACCACACTTCTAATTATTCTTCAAACATACACACACACACACACACACACACACACATACCCAGAGTGATTTTCAAGCCACCAAGTCCAGGACTTGAACCTCAGTCAGTCATCTGCAAATTCAGTACTTTAACCACACCACCTGTTGGCTCCAATATTCAAAATATTTTAAAACTAGAGATTAGTAAGTAAAAAGAAATGATGCCGTAAGAAATGGTCAAAATATGAATAAACAATTCACACAAGAAGAATAAATACTCAATAAATGTATGAAAAGATTATGAACCAAACTAATATTAATAACTAGGAAAATGCAGTACGAGCAGGTGGCATAAAGGCTACATTGCTAGACTCCCATATAGTTGACCACGGTTCAAGTCCCAGACCAGGTGGCTTAAAACACACCATGCATGTGTGCATATGTACCCAAAATCCCAAGGGGAGAAAGGATGAGAAGGGATTGTAGTGTGGACATTGCCTCCGAGGGGTGATTTCTCATTTCTTATCTTTTTGTTTCTCTCTGTCTCTCCAGCAAACACACACGCTCTATAGCAAAAATCTCTCAATAAATAAATAAATGAAATTTTTTAAAAAGAAAAGAAGAAATAGCTAGCAAAATGCAAATTCATATACTAGATATTTTTAAAATGACAATAAAAGTGAGTTTGTTTGATACTGAACACTAGCTTTTCTGGGGAAATTGGTATTCTTTTAGTGCTGTTGGTTAAGAAGACATCGGTGCAGCTGTTTGGCAGTACCTATTAAAATGTTAAATGGGAGGCCAGCAAATGGCATGGTGGTTAAAGGTGTTGGACTCCCACATGGCGGACCATGGTTCAAGTCCCGGACCTGGTGGCTTGCTCTCTCACTTCCTCTCTCTGTCTGTGTCTCTCTCTGGTCAAATTGGAAAATAATAATGAAAATAATAATAAAGTTAAATAAAATAATTATTTAAAAAAAGAAAAAAATGTTAAATAGATTTTTATATAGTCTAACAATCATAGCACAACATCTACTGTAGAAGAATGCTTGATAACGTGTACAAGGATAGACATAGTCACAATATGTATAAGAGGGAAAAGATAAAAACAGACTAAATGTTCTTCTGTAGGAAAATGAGTGGCTAAACTAGGTATATCCATTCTCAGGGACACAATGCATGGTTCAAAAGAATGAGAGAGCTTTATAGGAACCAACATATAAATATCTCCAACTTTTATTACTGAATGGAAAACTAAACACATAGATGGAATAATCTGTTGTGTTATATAATGCTTATTTAAAATGCCTGTGCACACAAAACAAAATTGTATGGTCTATATTAGAGGTGTATACTTATTTTAAGGTAAATGTGTATCACAAGATCTGGAAGAATATACCCAAGAAGTTCCTTTTCAGAAGGTTTAGAGATTGGGGGTGGCAGATAATGGAGGCTTCAGCCTACTTATAATATTTCAATATTTTACGTGGGGCACGATTCATGCATGAAAATAATTTTAACAAGCAATGCTATTAAAATTAAATATACATACAATGATTAAGAACACATCTGATTTTAGTTTTTAGATATTACATATCTTCTTCAATAAAATCTTTTGAAAGTCGAAGAAATCATGGTAAAGTGCAGATGGCATAATGGCTATGTCTCTGGACTCCCAAGTAGTTGACCATGGTTTGAGATGTGTGTCATAGGTGTGTGTCAGATGAATGATACAAAGAGATGGAAATCCTTTTAGAAGGCAAGAATAAGTTTCTGTATGTGATTTCCCCACTAATGCTTCCCTTTCAGAGATAAATGAGATGTTATACAACTTCTGATTTTAAAACTAACAATTTTGGTTGAATTAAGAAAATATCTTTTTAAATACTTTTAAATCAATATAGTTATGAATATAGGAGAAATATAGTGAATGTGTAGGCAGTCAGGAAATGATAACTTTATGCCAAGTAGTCTAATAGGAAAGAACACAAGATTGCGTGTGTAATGCTATTTCTTTATGTACAAGGAGTGATATTAATAACATGGTAGTAGCTTGTTAACATTTTCAGGCTACTCCAAACCTCAAGCACAGGAAAAAAAAATTATGAACATGTCCTTTAGTTAGATAAAGTACATCAGACATTCGCATTTTAGAATTATTTCTTTTTAAAAGTGTATCAAAATATATCTCTATAAGTTACTAGAGAAGTTAAATCAGGAATTAGGAATTTCAGAGATTCAATTCAACATGTGTTGATGCTGGATGCTTTCCAGTGGTGATGCTGCTTGTAACAAGAAGCAGAAATTCAACAAGTGCTTCTAAGTCTTAAGAAGGCTGTATACCTTCTGATTCTTTCATGTCAATATAACATTAAAACTTTAGGAAGTAGACACACATTGTTAGTGTTCAAATAGTGACATGTAGGTCATCAAAAATAATAAAGACTTAGATAGGTACCCAAGAAGGTCATTTAAAACATCACAGTAGAAATTATACTTGAAAAATAAGAATGAAGAGTTCTTAGAAGTAATGTCAGAGGATTTCAGAAAAAAAAGTTTGAGAACTAGAAGAAATCTTTAGTAATGAAATAAATGGGAACTAGGGCATATAAAGAAAAATCAATGCCGAAAGACAAGGCTGAATTTTTTAGTTATTAAAAGAAATAAGTTGAAAAATTTACCTCTTAGCTTTATTCATGAAACTGGCTTTTAAGTGACCTCTAGTGGGCTCTTAGCTTTATTCATGAAACTGGCTTTTAACCTTTTGGAAAACTAAAATATGTTATTATACAAATTGCTGAGGGCAGAGAATCTGAATAACATTTACAAAACCCACTTAATAGCATAATGTATTTTATTGTATTTCAAACTTAAAAATGATTATTTCAAAGGACTTCACAAATTACCCTGATATAATCTAATATTTTAAAATAAGGTAAACTTTAAACAGTACTTTTTACACATGGTATGGTGACTATTGGTCAAAAAACATTTTCAGTCAGCCTATAAAATTTAGAATCGGGGGGGGGTGGTAAGTAAGGCGATCTCATTGCACATGTGTTTCTGGGCCTGATGTTCCATTTCTCCTACTTCCCACATAGCTGGCCAGTGGCACACCTCTCCAAGACTGACCACACGGCACATGATGGTCTCTAGTATTCTAAAATAAAGCTAATTGTCTGCAGGGACCCAGATTCTCTGCTGAACAAAAACCAGAACCAGTTGTTTCCTGACTTTAGGATCTTGAAGGAAATATATTTTAAAAACATATGCAGGGACTAGCAGATGGCGTAAT
Source organism: Tupaia belangeri chinensis (assembly GCF_000334495.1). Taxonomy (NCBI): domain Eukaryota; kingdom Metazoa; phylum Chordata; class Mammalia; order Scandentia; family Tupaiidae; genus Tupaia; species Tupaia belangeri. The sequence goes on from NW_006159811.1 coordinate 3,316,083, forward strand.
GGTTATGTCTCTGGACTCTCACGTAATTGACTGTGGTTCGGGTCCTAGACCTGATGGCTTAAACTCAAGCTGGACACACGTGTGTGTGTGTGCCCAAAATCCCAAAAGGCAAATTGGAGGTAAAGCGATTGTGGCATGACCATCCCCTCTGAGTGGTTATTTCTCACTTTCTGTCTCTCTATCCAGTGAATGTGCAGGCTCTATAGCAAAAATCTCTCAAAAAAAAAAAAATATATATATATATAAAAAAGCACATGTGGAAAACAAGGCATCAATTTATCAGGGCATAATTAAATAGTAAAAGTAAAAGAGGTCCTCACCAAGGTAAATATATGATTTCTCTTTAAAAGTCATCTTAAAATTATTCTATTAATAAAAACAGCCATTTTTTTTCAAAGTGTGAAAAAAATTGAGGTGTAATTTATTGAATAAAAAGGAAACTCTATCCAGAAATTGTTTCTGTGTAAACACAGAAATTCAATACAATGTCAAGAGAGCATATGGAAATACCCTGAATGATCATTTCACTCTAAGCAAGGAAAGTTATCAATTCAGTAATCACCTTGAGGTAAAGGGATATTTCCCCCCCGAGAGGACATATAAGCTCACAGGAAAGAGAGAGAGAGAGAGAGAGAAGAAAGTCGAAGAAATCATGGTGAAGTGCAGATGGCATAATGGCTATGTCTCTGGACTCCCAAGTAGTTGACCAGGAGAGAGAGAGAGAAGAAAAGTGAGAAAGTACTCCCTGTGGGGGACAGTCACACTGCAATCCCTGCTCCTTTATTTCTTCTGTCAGGATTTTGGGCACACACCCACATGTGTCTGGTGTGTTTGTCAAGTGTCTAGTCCAGATGGGGAGTTCAACAATATGGGATTTAGCTGCCTTAATCACCACGCCACTAGGTGGCCCAAGGTTAGGAGATATTTAGAAGCTTTTACAACTAATATGTCATTTCAGGGGACTAATGAAGCTTCAGCAACTATGGAAATCTTTGCTAGTTCAACCCCACTTCAGATCTGGGACATATATACACAGGATGGGAGTGTGTTCACTTAGTATTACTTTCATCTCCTTTTGTTTTTGGAGAAGTTTTTGCTACAGGGCGCATGCGCTCGCCAGACAGACAGAGAGAGACAGACAGACAGAAAGCAAGAAATCACCCCCCAGGGGGGGATGGCCACGCCACAATCCCTTCGCCTCCATTCTCCTCTTGGGATCTTGGGCACACACACACACGCACCTGGCATGAGTTAAGCCACCAGGTCCGGGACTCGAACTGCAGTCGACTACGTGGGAGTCCAGCGACATAGCCATTACGCTAACTGCTGGCCCCACTTTCATCTCCTTTTATATATGCTTCAAACTTCATTCAGGCTGAGACTGAATTAAACATGAATTCAATTCTACTGTCTCTTCCGTGTCTTTTCCTTTTTTTTTGTTCCTACTTGACTCTCTTGTAGAATGGAAACTAGAAAACCATGAGGTTTTTGTCATAATAAATAGCTACTTTGGTTTAGGTTCTTCTAACACCTAAGTAATTTAGAAAAAAAGAAGATCTGGGGTCTATTTTAAGGGATTGATTGATTACTTTCCAAACTCACATAGACATATGAAGCTATTCTGTATAGAATCACATTAGGGCTTTAACTGAATAGCATGCTCATAAAATTCATACTTTCCTTTTGTTTAGAATACAGACTCCATGGTGACCAGTTGATAATGTCTCATCAGGTTATACAAATGCTCAGAGATAATGCCTCCTCAGAATATATAAGCTCTCAGAAAGCAGCGTACACCTGTAAGCAGCAGCTTATCAGGACCTCCCACGCTGCCCACAAGCTGAGTGAGCAAACAGATCTGGCAGAGTGCCCTCAAGGCCAGCATTCCTGGGCTCCACCAGACCACCAAGGAAGGGAGCCCCAGAGTGCAGAGCTTCCAAATAAATCCAGGGGAATAGGCTTTACCCAAAATGTTTTGGGATGATAAGGAATCTGCTCTGAGGAATGGGGGAGTCCATAGTTCAGACCCAACTTTGTCTTCATTTCCCATCTACCATGCCCAAGAAAGGAACAGTCAATATCCCAGGACATGTCCCTTCAGAATTTCTCAAACGACACCCTCTTCTTCCTATAGAAGTGCATAGTAAATACTTCCTTTCATTTACAAATGGAAGAATAAGCTTGTTTATAGCCTTAAAGTTAAAAATCTACAAGATTATGAAAACCAGCAGATGGTGTAATGGTTATACTGCTGGACTCACATGGCCCACTGTGACTGAGTCCCAAACTCCAAGGCTTGCAATTCACACCAGAAGTGTGTGTGTGCCCGTGCCCAAAATTCTGACGGGAGAATGGAGGAGAAGGCACTGCAGCATGGGAGTGTGTTAGCTTAGTATTACTTTCATCTCCTTTCATATATGCTTCAAACTTCATTCAGGCTGAGACTGAATTAAATATGAATTCAATTCTACTGTCTCTTCCATGTCCTTTCCTTTTTCTGTTCTTACTTGACTCTCTTGTAGAATGGAAACTAGAAATCGTCCCCCCCCCCTCCACCGGGGTGATTTCTGTCTCTCTAGTGAGTGCATGTACCCTATAGCAAAAACTTCTCTCTTAAAAAACAAAACCAAAAAAATGAAGAATTTCCAAAGACCTACAAAAGGGACTTTTAAAAATAATTTTAAAATTTGTAATAACAGTTTTATTGAGATATAATACAAATACCATACAATTAATGTACTCAGCTATGTAATTTAATGGTTTGTAATATACTCACACAATGGTGTAAACACCAGCACAATTGGTTTTAATCCATTTAATCACCTGTTAGCAATCATTACCATTTCTCCACTTCTGAACAGTTCTAGGCAACCACTAATCTACTTGCTGTCTCTATGGAGTTTCTTGTTCTGGACATTTCCTATAATAGGGATGATACACTAAGTGGCCTTTTGTGTTGGCTTTTTTCCTTACCATAATGTCTTTAAGGTCCATCCATGCTGTAATACATATCACTACTACATTCCTCTTAATTACCAAATAATATCCCATTAAATGGATCTAGCATACTTCATTTTTACATTGATAGACATTTCAGTTGTTTCAATTATTTGATTATTATGAATGATACTGCTGTGAATGTTAGTGTTCAAGTTTTGTGTGGAAATATGTCAAAAATAATCATTTCTACATATTCTAATAGGCACTAAATATGTATTTAGTGCCTATTAGATGACTTAGACTGCCAGACTTTATCTCCACCCTTTTTTTTTAATGCCAGAGGTGGCATGTATGTCCAGAAGGGAGAAAGAGCAATCCTCTCAATGGGGTCAATCATGCCATAATCCTTTTTCCACCAATTTGCCATGCTAACATGATTCTGGACATGTATGCATGTGCCTAGTGTGTTTTTCAAGCCAGCAAGGTCAGGATTTGAATCCTGGTTGGCCATGTAGAACTTGGATTCCTCTGTGCAGCACCTAACCTCTGTGCTACAAGGCCAGCCCCATCTCCAATCTTTATAACCACTCTACATGTTTTTCTACATTTCAGGTTGGAGAGGAGATAACTGAGTTTCAGAAAATAAGGTGACACGGCAACAGTATACACTGCAACAAAATACAACCAAAGAGGGCTATTGCCAAGATCTTTCTGACTCACTACCTATTTTTTTTCTGGTGTTTTTTTTTTTTTTTTTTTTTTTTAACCTCCCAACACAGCCTAAAAGGCCAAGGAAAGTTAATGTTATTTCTTATACCATCCAGAATCTCAGTATCCAAATTATCATTCTTATGAGCCGCCTAGCAAATAATTCTGAACTCAGACGTAACAAATTCTGTCCCACCAATGTACTAAAGCAATAAAAGAAAAAGAAAAGCAAAATAAAACAAAACTGTGACTTGCAACTTTTCTCCGCCACCTGGAAGCCAAATACATCCATTCAAGTACGCAAAAGTATTAAAAATTATCAGATGTAATTCCCAAATGAGGCTCAATCTCAGAAAAGTATTTAGGCAACTTGTGTAGCCTGGCAATTAATATACTTTCTTGAACACAGTAACAAGAGGACAAAGAATTGTTATACTTTGAGATACTGCAAAGAGATAAGACCTTGAATCTCTGAGGCATTTGTGTAACTCTTCAAACTCTAGAATATTCTAGGCTGCTTGCCAAATGAATGTTTAGTTGAATATAATTAAGCTTATTATCATGCATATGTACAAATGTACACAATATAATTGAGGGTATAATAAAACATTTCATATGTAAGTAGACCAATATTTTAACAAAAAGAATTACTTTCAGTTTACCTCTATTTCTCAAATATTTTTCCACCTTGACTCTCTGAATTCTGAGCACCAGAAGTATATCCAAAGTATCTCATTATACGACAACTTCTTTCTCTTATGAGCCATAGGAAATATCTGGAATTTCATATTCATGACTTCAGGAATTTCTTCTAATTTATTATGACAAATATCTTTAACTTTCTAAACTCAGCTTCCTTGGAATGTGTATCAAATTAATGTGCATTTGGATCATTAAAAAGAAAAGTATAGCTAAAACAGAGTTACCTTTTACAGTACACATTCCCGGGATCTGCACTTAGGATGTCTTCTTGACCTGAAATGGAATATTATTCGTAAGTTACTAGGTAAAGCATCATCTCATCTTTATGTTTGTTATTCAGTACTGCTCCACTACAATTTAGGAAGAAATAGTATCTTAAAGAGAATAATAGTGGTAATTAGTTGACATGTTGTGCTGTAATAGTTATGTCGCTGGACTCTCACGTAGTTGACCATGGTCCGAGTTCTAGACCCGACCACGGTCCGAGTCCTGGACCTGACCACTTAAAACTCACCTGGGCGTGTGTTCATGAGTGCCCAAGTTCCCAAGAAGAGAAAGGAGGAGTAGGGATTGCAGCTTAGCTATTCTCTCATTCCCCAGGAAGGTGATTTCTAGCTTTCTGTCTCTCCATCTCTCTCTGTCTCTCTGGCAAGTGCATGCACCCTATAGCAAAAAATATCTCTCTTAAAAAAATTTTATTGAAATTTAAGTCATAAATAAATTTGAGAATTTTTTTCCAAACCAATAGAAATTATTTCTCAAATGTCATGTGTCATGGCCTTTAATTTGTCCTTGTTACAGCCAACTGTTGCTGAAGCAACCACTTATTGGAGGGATTAAAAGATGTATCATAGGCTGGTAACATTAGCAAAGAAAGTTATGTGAGCCAGCCATATAAACTGATAGAATAAAGAGTATTTCACATTATAAACTGAAATGTTTACCTCTGAAATTATGTGACTCTGATTACTAAATTACATGTACAGGAAATGCAATAGGGGAGAAAAAAACTACGCATTCTAAAAAGGCAGGTAATTTTCAGCTTCATATTCGGGATTTAAAAGTTTCTTTCTGTTGTTTTGTCTGAAAAGACAATGGGTAAAATGGGAAACAAGTACAAGGGGATTTTAAAAAGTTCTTGGACAAATGGAATTAAAGTTCAAGTTCACTTCAGTGCAAAAAGGTTTTGAAATTTCTGCATAGTTTTCCTGTCCATACTGTGTATTTCACATGAACATTCTGAAGACAGTGTGTACTATGAAATGCAGCTAGGAATCAATTATTACCAAATAGAATGGATAACAATCATTTCTAGGGGGGGAATGAGATTCAAAAATGTTCTTATGGGGACCAGCAGTTAGCGTAATGGCTATGTCACAGGACTCCCATGTAGTCAACCACGGTTCGAGTCCCAGACCCGAAGACTTAAACTCACACCGGGTGCGTGTGCGTGCCTGCCTAAGATCCCAAGAGGAGAATGGAGGAGAAGGGATTGCGGTGTGGCCATCCCCCCGGGGGGTGATTTCTCGCTTTCTGTCTGTCTTTCTGGCAAGCGCATGCACCCTATAGCAAAAACCTCTCAAAATAAATAAATAAAATAAATGTTCTTATATTCTTCTCACCTAACAAAAGCATTTTTTCCAGACTTTATTCAGAATAAAAGCAATATGAAAAATTAACCACTGCTCTTTTTTTCCTTTTCTTATTTTTTGATAGGGATTGGATAGAAGAAAGGGAAGTTATTAAAAATATTATTAGCAAGGCCAGCAGGTGGCGTGGTGGATGAGGGTGCTGGACTCCCACATGGCTAACCATGGTTCGAGTCCCGAACCTGGCAACTTGCTTTCTCACTTTCTCTCTCTCTCTCTCTGTAGCTCTCTGGTCAAATTAAAATAAATAAATAAATGATGTTAAATAAAATAATTATTTAAAAAAATATCATTAGCCTTCCTGTGTGCTTCATCTCTGGACAAATCTAAAACAGAATTTTGATATTAATCTTTTGTACATCCTCTATTTTATTAATGCTCATGTAATACTCATGCAGTTTCTCACAACAAATCACTTAAGAGGTAAGTGATTATAGTGAACTACCTGTCTGTAGTATTTCATGACTGTTACTAATTTATTACACTTCTGTATACTTCCTTATTTACCATCAACTTGTTGACATTTTCACAGTAAGCCCATCTGATTTGGAAAGGGAAGACTTTCAGTAATACTTCTATGTTGGTGCTGTACAGCAGAGAATCATATCCAAAGATTTGGAACTAAAATAATTTGATAACTTAAGCTCCTGTATTACATCATCTGAAATAAAACCTTTTCAGAGGACATACACATAGTATGATTAACTAATTAAGGATTGTGACATTCTTGGGACATTCCAAGGGCTATCAAAAGGGAAGTATCTTTAAACTCTCCTTTCCTTCCCTGGCCTATGGTAAGAAAGACTCTTACAGAATTACTGAGAAGTTAATATCATCCTCCATGCTTGTGAAAGGTCAACAACAGTAAATCACTTAATAGTAACTTCCTAAAAGTTTAAAACAGGAAACAATAAAGGATGCTACATCCAAATAGAAGTTGCAAGGATAACTTAGCTGGATAGAACGTAATTGCTAAAGTTAAAATTAGCAGGGTCACCTTCTCTATGGGAAAAAAAAAACCTGGAAACCTGGCAACCAAATAAATAGATAGAAACTTCCTTCCCATTAATAAGCTTCTTTTAATTCTATGCTGAAATGTTATTTCAAAGACATACACCTATTAACAAACCAACACGAGTTCCTTCTGCGTGGTTGCTGGGGAGAACCTGCCGCTGTGCTGACCGTGTTCTGCCGGACACGGTGTCCATGAGCTATAATTTTAGAAACTGCTGTATTTATCCAGGGTTAAGGAAATGAATTCATTTTCGGCTTGATCTGTGGCCTTTGTCAAAAATCAGTTGGCTGGAGAAGAAGGTTCCACATGGCTCCAGCGAACTAGATATTCAGGGAATGAAGATTTTCTACTGATAATTCAGCCTCCAGCAAACGAGCTAGCAGCTGAAATTCAAGAATTTGAAAGAAACACACCATCCATCGGATTACAAGAAATCACCACCGGATCATGAGAAGTATGGGAAAATGAGAAAATACCTCTACTCCAAGGGAAAAGAGTAACTCTTCTTCATCCACAAGCAGTTCAGTGAAAATCATGGAAATGTCTGATAAGGAATTTAGAGCATTCATTACGTCGAAGCTAACAGAGATGGAAGAGAAGAGAGATAATGAACTACTAAAGAGAAAGGAGAAAGAAGTTGACGAGTTCCAGGAGATGAGGAAATTCTTGCAAGATCTAAGAGAGGAAGTACACACTTTACAAAAGACTCAAACAGAACTGTTAGAGATGAAGTCTGTAATACAGGAAGTCAAAATCTCCCTTGAAAGTATTAAAAGCAGACTAGATTATTGAGAAAATAGAATCTCAGATGTAGAAGAGAAAATCGTTGATCTAGAAAAATCCACCACGAAGACTGAGAAAATGGCCCCAAAATTTGAGAATAATATGTGAGAAGTACTGGATACCATCAAACATCCAAATATCTGGATAATTGGCATTCCAGAAGGTGAAGAGACCCATAAAGGGCATTGATAATCTATTCCATGAAATCCTGCAAGAGAACTTTCCAATCCTAGAGAGGCATTCGAAGATCCAGTCCCAGGAAATACAAATAGAATCAACCCAAGAAGATCTTCTCCAAGACACATTATAGCCAGGTTGACCAAAACCACAGACAAAGACAAGATACTAAGATTGGCAAGAGAAAAACATCAAGTTACCTACAAAGGACATCCCATCAGGCTAACAGCAGATCTCTCATC
>NW_006159811.1:3324610-3339907 GCF_000334495.1 Tupaia belangeri chinensis
TTGAAAGTAGTTAGGTTATGTAGGAAATTGTGTGATCAATGCAATGTGGGTGGGAAGGGAATGAAGGATAATTGTGGACACCGAAGGTGGTGTGAGAGGAGGGTGGGAAGGGACAGAGGGTCAGAAAGAGGGGTGGAAATAGTTCTAGGAACTAGAAATGGAAATATTTTTGTAATGTGTATGATTGAGTCACTATGCAGTGTGTACTGGATGGGAGATCGCATTTTGTATGCTGTGATGATGCTTAGGGAAGGAATGTAAATTGAGTTACAAAAAAAAAAAAGTTTCAGGGAAAAAAATATATCTATTCAGTGATTGTAGTAGGATATGTAGCCCCAGCTAGGTGCTACTTTATAGGATGCGTAAAGTTAGACTTGTGTTCATGGAAATGTGTGTGTCACCTGTGTTTGCTATGAGGGTATTTGGATTGATGAGGGTCTTTGGTGATTCAATAAAATGAAGCAAAACAAAAAATGAAAACAAGAAATGAAAGATCATTTGCTGACAATAACATGTTTGTAGATGTGCTTGATTGAGACAATATACAGTGTACTCTGGATGGAAAGTCTCATTTTGTATGCTGTAATGATGTACAATGAATGAATGCAAATAAATAAATTGAAATAAATAAAAATAATAATAATTTTTAAAAAAAGAACACTACTTTTTAAACCAAGTTTGGGCACTCACCTGATTATTAAAAAGACCTGAGCTTAATAAACACAAGTGTGCATTATAAACTTATAACCTGATCATATTTGATTTGAAAATATCTTACAAATCATGTAGTCCAATTTCATTTTGTCAGATGAGGAAACAGGAGAGGTGACTTGCCCAAGCTTGTTAGGCTATTTTCGCAGTGGCTGTTTGCTATACTACTGACCTTCCGTGGGTGGTGAATATATTTTATGTTTACATGTAAATTCTTTTGATATTTTAGCTATTTACCTTTGGGAAAGGCTATATTCAACTTCATCACTCAGCATATAGACCTGGCATATGAAGTTAAATGGTTTCTATCCAAAAGTAAAAATATATAACTTGAAAGTTCAAAGTGATATAGCAGCTAAATGTGGAGATATTCTTTAATTAACATAGCATAATTATTCATGATCAAAAAACTCTTAGAAATATTTTTTGTACTAGCCAATTTGTGGTAAGAAACTGAATTATAATCAGATGATTCTTCCTGCCTTCCACTAGGTGGCAATATATCTTTTCCTTTACAGTCTAAATGTTGTTTTCCAGAATATGATGAAATACCTCTTTAAGTGTTTTTTATTTTGAGTAAAACCATGGGAAAATTAAGAAAACCTTAAAAAAGAGACATGAGAAATGAGGGGTGTATGATGAAAGGGAACAGGGTTAGCTTATGAAACCCAGCATCAAAACTAATATAAATTCCATTTCACATATCTTCATAATTGAATTTGCATTAAATTTTACATGATCATGTTAAAAATGTATAGTGACTTATTGTTTTAATTTAAATCAGGCTTGTTACTTTTTTCTTTAGTTTTTTTTTGTTGTTTTTTGTTTTGGTTCTTATTTAGTTTTTGCTATTGGGTGTGTGTGCTAGCTGAAGACAGAGACAGTGGGAGAGAGAGAAAGTGACAAATCACCCCCCAGAGGGATGGCTACCCTGCGATGCCTTCTCCTCCATTCACTCTTGGGATTTGGAGCACACAAGCACACACATACCTGGAATGATATGTTAGCTGCTGGGTCCAGGACTCAAATCATGGTGTTGGCCATATAGGATCCAGCTGCCTTAACCTCCATACTAGCTGTTGGGCCAGGCTTATTACTTATTATTGGTAGTAAAAGGCACTGAAAAGTTGTCTTAATCCTGCTTTCTTAGTCTTATTATTTAAAACATAATCCTCAAAATTAAGTCATAGTATTTTAAAATGCATTACTTATTTGCATAGCCTGTTTTCCATCATCACTTGGGGACAGACTATTAAATTACATTATTTATTTGTAGAATCAAATAACTTTTCTTTTTTTTTTAGGTTTGTGTTCATACTTAGAGATATGTTGCTTCTGAACTAACAAAACAAACACTATGATCTTTAAAGTCAGGTTTGAACAAATTATTAGGTATTGGGAAAGTCAGGACACATTTTTGCATAGAAAGATACGTTATAGGACCAGTAGATGGCATAATGGTTATGTTACTGGACTCCCACATGACTAACAGTGGTTGAGTCTCAGACCCAGAGACTTGAAACTCACGCTGGGGGGGACCAGCAGTTAACACAATGGCTATGTCACTGGATTCCCATGTAGTCAACTGTGGTTCGAGTCCCGGACTTGGTGGCTTAAACTCATGCCGGATGCATGTGGTGCATGCCCAAGATCCCGAGAGGAGAATGGAGGAGAAGGAATTGCAGCTGGCCATTCCCCCTGGGGAATGATTTCTTGCTTTCTGTCTCTCTGTCTCTCTCTGTCATTCTGGTGAGTGCACATGCCCTATAGCAAAAAAAGAAAAAGAAAGAAAAAAGAAAAAGAAACTCATGCTGGGTACCATGCCCAAGATCTCAAGAAGAAAATGGAAGAGAAGGGATTGTGGTATGGCCATCCCCTCAAGGGTTGCTTTCTAGCTGTCTGCCTCTCTTGTCTCTCACTGTCTCTCTAGGGAGTGCACGGGCCCTATAGCAAAAAATCTCTCAGTGGGGGCGTGGGGGGAGAGAAAGAATTAGAAAAGAAAGAAACATTATGACTTTCCTGGCAACCTAATATTGGAATAGCATGGTAGTTTTCTAAGAATGCCAGAACAAAATACCAAAATAAATTTCTATTGTGTAGCTTCAACAACAGAAATTTATTTTCACACACTTCTTTAGGCTAGAAGTCAGAATCAAGGTGTTGGGGTGTGGTTTCTCCTGAGGCCCTTTCTTTTACTTGCAGATGGCTCCCTTCTCACTATGTGCTCATATGGGCTTGCTGCTATGTTATCTGAGCCACAATCACCTCTTCTGATAAGAACACCAGTCATAATAGATTAGGTCTCACCCAATGACTTCATTTTACCTTAATAATCTCTTTAAAGGCCTTATTTTCAAATACAGTCACATTCCAGGTACCTCACTCAATATACAAATTTGGCTGGTGACTGGAGTGAGTGAAGTGGACACAGTTCAGCCCATCTGCATATACAGCATACCCCATATTTATTTATTTATTTTTATTTTTGGAGAGGTTTTTTGCTATAGGGTATGTGCGCTCACCAGAGAGATAGAGACAGAGAGTCAGAAAGTGAGAAATCACCCCCCAGGGGGGATGGCCATGCTGCAATCCTGTCTCCTCCATTCTCCTCTTGGGATCTTGGGCACACACACACACACACACACACACACACACACACATGCACCTGGTGTGAGGTCCAGGACTCGAACCGTGGCTGACTACATGGGAGTCCAGCAACATAGCCATTACGCCAACTGCTGGTCCCAAGCATACTCCATATGTATAAACTGAGGTATTGTGGTATAGAACCAAGAACCCTAGATTGGAAATTAAACAGTTAAAGGAAGTTCTTAGCAATGATCTGATTCTTGACTCTTGCCTCATAAAAGAACTTTTTTTTTTTTGAGAGGTTTTTTCGCTATAGGGCACGTGCACTCGCCAGATAGACAGAGAGAGATATAGAGACAGAAAGCGAGAAATCACCCCCCAGGGGGGATGGTCACGCCGCAATCCCTTCTCCTCCATTCTCCTCTCGGGATCTTGGGCACGCACGCACACGTTCCCGTCGTGAGTTTTAAGCCACCGGGTCCGGGACCCAAACCGCAGTTGACTACGTGGGAGTCCAGCGACATAGCCATTACGCTAACTGCTGGTTCCCCACAAAAGAACTTTTAAGTACCCCAATGCCCTGGTCCCACACTCAGATATTCTGATGTATTAATATGGAATGGGACCACATGTGTATTTAAAAAACAAATAAAACAAAACAAAAACTTTCTAACATGAGACCACAAAGTAGAACCACTGATCTAAATAAATATTTCCCAAAGGTGGTTCGAGAATCACCCTGAGGGTTTATTAAAATATAAATACCCTAGCCATCACCTCCCTTGTTTTTAATCTCCAGTAAGAGAGCCAAGCCCATTTATCAAGCTTCCTAGTAATTACTATGAACCTTAAAGTCTGAGAAGAACTGATTTCATCTAACCATCTCACTTACAAGTGAGAAGTCTTCAGTTTAAAGAAGTTAGTTCATCTGAGGTCAGAATGGTAGAGCCAGAAAATTAGATGTTAGATCTCATGGCATCTAATCTCATCTTTCAGCAAGATTCTCTGTGCTCATAAAGAACTATGTAGACTTTAAAATGATCTTATAGCTATGGCCCCAGTACTAGGCTGCACCTATCCTTTTATTCAGGCATGTCCTGACATAACTAGAAGCCTAGTAAGGCAGGATATTGCAGCTATGTTTATAAAAGATGCATTCCAGGAGCCCATATTGTGTTCCAAGGTAGTGGACGGCATCGAACTGATGATGATGGGTGATTGTGAATTATTCTCATATTCAGTATTGCCAGGTTCTCCTGGCTCTGTCTCCTTAGACCCAGGCCTAAGTCACAGATGAAAGGAGACTGCGAAAAAGACTGGAATGAAGTGATACAAAGTCAATGGAGAAGTTGGTTACTCTGGCACTCCTGGCTTCTGCAGCAGAGGTGGGGGGACTGCCAAATCAACAGAGGTTTAGGATCACCCACTATCAGAAGTGACAGCCTCTGTGCAAGTATTGGCTGGCAGAGAAGCAGCAGTCAGTGGTTGACTGGTGGGCAGGATGAGCGCAAACTGGTAGCTCAAATAATTTTGAATTCTGCTTCTATTATATTATCCACTCAAAAAAGATGGCTGCCAGGGAACTCTTGGGAACTTAGTACTAGCCAGAGCCTGGATTGGTAAAGGTTATGGACACATATATACAAGTAAGTTGTAACAACACAACTTTAGAAAATTGAATGTATCAAAATCCAAAAACCTTTTCTAAAAAAAATTCTACAGGATGATGATAAAGAGACATTTAATTTTTTTTCCCATCATGATTTGGCTTAAATGATTTCTCAAAGGGATTTTTTTCATGCATTTACAATTTTTGTTGTTGTTATTCATAGTAACCCAGACTTGAGTGAGAAAGGAAGAGCAAGATGTGGAAACTGGTCTAAAACAAAAATAGAATATCACATCACTGAAAACTTTAAAATTAGCCTATAACAATATAATTCAATTTACCCTCAATATTTTAGGAACATAGCAGTTTTCTAGACTAATGTACTCCTATATTTTAACTTAAGTTTCCATAAGGCTAGTTCTAACTCCTGTCAGTATTTTTCAAAGTGTAGATCAAGAACCACCAATTCTAGAATAATCTGGGCATGATTGCTGGAAATGAAAGATTCTAGGCTCCACAGAAGATCCATCAAATCTCTGATGGTAGCCACAAGGAATTTGCCTTTTTAGCAGCTTCTGAGGTGATTGAGAAAGATCTCTTCCTCAAGGACCTCTATAATGTCCCATAGATATTATTAATTTTTCTATCCTTTGCTATTATTAATATCTACAATTTGCAATAAAAAAATTTCTGAGACTGGGAGACTTATGGGAAATTATCTTCTTCTGTTGAGCTTTTTCCTTACTGAGTCACAGATTATGAAGTCATTATCAGAAGTCCCGTCTTTTCAGCACCCTTATCTGATTTTCAAGTTGACTATCAGGTTGTTGTAAATAGCTAACATGGCAGGCACTCGTAAACCGTACATGTCAAACTTTAAATAATGGGTTGTCAGGAAAGTCATGACAAATTTTTACATAGAAAAAGCATAGGGTTGTTCTGACAACCCAATAGTTTCTCCTGAAATGTATTCAAAGGAAAGTCTTCATGTCAGAGAATGGAGAAATTTGTGTTCTACAAAAAATTCATTGAATGGTTCAAAAGTCTTCCAAAAAGTCCTGGAAAATGCATATTATGAAAAAAGTATGCACAGGTTTCACAATTTTTTTTCATCAAAATAACCTTGTAATAAGTTCCATTTCCTAGGAACTTTTTGAGTTCCTCTCATGTGTGTATATATTTGAAATCCCAAGTCTCCATTTCTAAGTTATGATAAATAAATGTATTTTGAATATTTAAGGGATTAAGAAATTCAGATGTGAGCTCCTGGCAATCATGTGTCTTGATGAGACTTGTTTTACCGTGCTATTATCTTTATTATGCATGGAATTAGATTTTTGAAAGCTAGGTTTTCTAAATATCACCCTGGTTTTAAGTTTAGGCATGTTTGGGAGCTTAATAAACCCTTTTAAATGCAACCTCAAAATAAAATACCTCTGAACTAGAAACAGTCTTAGGTATTATCACCCCGGACGGAGAAGGACCTCCATATACCAATGCTTCATCTTCATTTCGATAATGCCAAAATAAGAAATTAAGTCCCCCCAAAAAAGCAAATCCAGGAGAAAATACCTTCTTGTAAACTCAAACTTTTTTCTTGCTATTTATTTTCAAGGTGGCAATTTTGGATACCACCTCTTTGCTGGAGGGGGAAGGACTAAGGTAGAATTAAAGAAGCCTAAAAACAGATGATTGAAGATGAGAAGTTCTGAGGTGGAAATGAGAAAGCAGATTAAATGTTCCTCAAGATAAACTCCATGACATTGACTCTTCATCTCTACCTAGCCCTGCTAAATAGTGCAAATAGTTTTACTTGCACCCTCTCTGAAAACATTTTAATGAAAAGTTAATTTACCCCTCATGGTGACATTTACCTTTCCCCCAGCCCCCAGAGGTTTTTGCTATAGGGCAGTGCTGTGCACTCACCAGAAAGACAGAGAGAGACAGAAAGCGAGAAATCACCCCCTGAGGGGATGGCCACACTGCAATCCCTTCTCCTCCATTCTCTCAGGATCTTGAGCACACACACACCTGAGCCCGGTGTGAGTTTAAACCACTGGGTCCAGAACTCAAACCATGGTCAACTACATGGGAGTCCAGCGACATAGCCATTACACCAACTGCTGGTCGCAATGTCGCTTACCTTTCTAAAAGTGACCCTGCAGTACATTGGCTGTATTGTCTTTCCTCCAGACTCATTTGGCACCTACATTGCAGCTCTGTGCCTTAGAGGAGGAATGAACAGTACAGATATTACGATTTTTCTAATCTCATGAGTTTCATTGATTTCTGGGCTGGGTGTCGCTATTTGGCTACGTTTGTCTTTCTCAAAGACCCAGTGAAATCTTGCCAGAGGGGAAAACAGATCTTAATTCATTTGTTTGGCAGAAAAGAAATCATCAAATGCTTTTTTGAAAAAAAGAAAAATTCACACTTAACCAAAAAAAGTAATAAAACACAGAAAAGCTACTTTGATTTGCACAGGCAATGGTGTAATCCTGGCACACTCACCCAGAGATGGATCCCTGGAGAAGAGTAACCATTGAATTTTGTCCAGTTCTCAAGCCCAGAAGCAGGTGTGCACTGGGATCTTAGTCAAGGTTGAGATTGGTTTCTGAATTTCTCCCAAGATCCAGTCATACTTTTCTCCAGAGAAAATGAAAAAAAAAAAAAAAAAAAAAAAAAGGGGATGGGAGAAATTTGGAACCAAGAGCTGGACATTTCTGGGAAGAGAAGTGAAGGCACAAAGAACTAATAGAGTTAATTTCTTTTATCCCATGCTTTTTTCCTTCCAAATCTCATCCCTCTCTTTTTTTGTTTTTTTTTTTTTTCCCAAAGGAACTTAATATACCTCTCAAGTATTTATTCCCTAAAGAATTCATAAAAGAGAAAAAGATGTTGAATGTATTCATCAAACCACTCTTTTAAAGAAGTAATAGTTATTTGTAATAAAATAATGCATTCAGAGTCCATTTAAAAACACTAAAAAAAAAAAATCTTGAGCTAGAGTCCAGGGTCTCTGAGAGATGAGTAGTAGTCATCCTCATGGGCTTAGCTGTCATGGCAGGCACAAATAGGAGAATACCCCTGTGGAAGGCCATGGCTATATGAGGCCTGGGTTCAGTTCCTGGCCTAACCTAAACAGGCTGGGCATGCTGCTATGTGTCTGTGGTCTAGCTAACTGATGGCTGGTACAAGAGGATCTTGACACCTGGCAAGACTCTGTCAAAAATACCTTCTTTCGGGGCGGCAGGTGGTATGCTGTTTAAGGATGCTGGACTCCCACACGGTGGACTGTGGTTTGAGTCCCAGATCTGGCAACTTGCCTTTTTACGTTGTCTCTGTCTCTCTCTCTCTCTCTCTCATTCTGTCCCTCTCTGGTCAAATTAAGAATAAATAAAGTTAAATAAAATAATTACTTTTAAAAAATATCCCTTTCTCTGTGTGTGTCTCTCCATCTATCTCTACCTCACTCTCTCTCATGAACTCAGGCTCTGACATTCTCTCTCTCTCTCTCTCTCATTTTAAATGAATAAATAAGTAAATAAAGTTTCACCATAATCTGCAGAGGGAATGTTGTCTTCATCAAGCACCGAGCGCAGCATAGCCATCTAAGCAAGGTGCCATTTGTTACACAGTAGCCAGGAAGAGGAATGGGTTACTCTGCATTTTGACCATACTTTTAATAGCAGAGCAAATTATAACTAGCACTTCTCTACTGCCCTTTAGGTCTTACCATTGTGCCAATTTCTAATAGTTAAGTACTGGGAAAACACCGGATTTGTAATTTAGGATTATTACAGCAAAGTCAATTTAAACTACATATACATGAATGGGCTTCCTTCTGTTTATGTCTCAAATATTTTTTAATGACCATTCTGTAAGCCTAAGACACTAGGGGTAGTCCTGGATAGTAACATAGACATCTACAAAATCAAACCAGTGATCACTCCCACTTCTGGATAGAATTGAATAAAAATTGGGACCAGCAGGTGCCATGGTGATAAAGGTGCTGGGTCCCACATGGTTAACTGTAGTTCAAATCCCAGACCTGGAGGTTAGAAAATCATGCCAAGCACGTGTGTGTGCATGCCCAGATGTCCAGAATCCCAAGAGGAGACTGGAGGAGAAGGGACTGTGGTGTGGCCATCTTCACTGGTGGGGGCAGAGGGTGGGTATTTCTCATTTTCCTTCTCTCTTCTTTCTCTGGCAAGCACACATGCCCTATGGCAAAAAGTATATTAAAAAAGAAAGAAAGAGGGACCAGCAGTTAGCATAATGGCTATGTTGCTGGACTCACATGTAGTTGACCGCAGTTCGTGTCCCGGACCCGGTGGCTTAAAACTCATGCCGGGCGCGTGTGCGTGCGTGCCCAAGATCCTGAGAGGAGAATGGAGGAGAAGGGATTGTGGCATGGCCATCCCCCCTGGGGGGTGATTTCTCAAGAAAAGAAAAGAAAAGAAAAGAAAAGAAAAGAAAAGAAAAGAAAAGAAAAGAAAAGAAAAGAAAAGAAAAGAAAAGAAAAGAAAAGAAAAGAAAAGAAAAGAAAAGAAAAGAAAAGAAAAGAAAAGAAAAGAAAAGAAAAGAAAAGAAAAGAAAAGAAAAATCATTAAAGGAAGTCAAGGCCACAAAATATTTCTTACAGTGGTACAAGAGCACCTTGACTATCTAAGGAAGGTAAATTGAGGCTCAAATCTTATCTCTTTCACTAACAAGGAACATATATAATAGTATGAAAGGTTTCCACATCTGTGACTTTATTTACTTTGCAAGACACTGCTATGTGATAAGCCCACAAAAAGTATTCACATACTCCAGTAAAGGAAACTGAGATAAGCAAGTGGAAAGACCACAATATTTAGAATAGGTCTCCTGAGTTAAGAGCCACTATATTTCTCATCTTTCTGTTCCAGGTTGGCAGCCATACTAACCACACAATGCTAAAACATTGTGGAGTAGGATCATTAGTAGCTTTCCTTTGAAGTAGGCTGTGAGAATTAAACCAAGCAACATATGAACAGTTTAAGACTAATGTCTGCAATGCATATATGTATTAATTTATATGTGTATTAAGATGTATATTTGTATATACAAAAACATAGACTTGTATATACATGCACATGTGTACAAACATACATAGCTGTGTATTCGAGTACACACACACACAACTTGAAAAGAGATAAGTAAATAATGATTAGCATAACCAGGTTAGCTATTTAAGTAGGGCCACCTATACTAGACCTCCAATTGTAAGGATTAAAAATAAAAAGAATTTTTAAAAAAGGAAGGTGGGGCCAGCAGATGGAGGGTAAGGGGCTGGATCCCACATGGCCAACTTTGTGCACCTTGAAAATCACCCTGGGCTAGAGTGCATGTGTGCCCAGAATCCCAAAAATAGAACAGAAAAGAAGGGATTGCAGTGCAGCCATCCCCCTGGGGGTGATTTCTCACTCCCTCTCCTCCTTTCTGTCTGTCTCTCTCCTGCAAATGCATGTGCCCTGTAACAAAACAAACATACAAACAAAAGCTTCTTTATAAAAAAGATTCTTTATCCTTTAGTCCTAGAGAAAATCTTTCTACAAAAGGGAATAGGATCAGTGAGGCAGACCGGCAGAGCTTCCCTGGTGGGTGCCCGTCAGGTCACAAAGCTGGGAGGTATTCAGGCCCACCAGTCCAGAGCTCCTGCCTCATCCTGGGCCTCAGGCCCTCCTGTCAAGCAACTTGGGTTTGGAGGAGGGAAAGAAGGTGGCCTAGCTTCTCGACCGACTCCCAGCCTCTTATGCAGGCTAACTGTTCTCTACCCCTTGGTAGTCATTTATTCACCTTCAGGGCACGATAATGAAATGTTCAAGCCAAGAGGAACTGTCCTAGGCGGCCTGTATGTGTGTGAGCCTGTGTTTGGGGGAGAGGCGCTTGCCCATCTCTGCCACCCCGAGGTGCTGGGATAGTCCTCCATGCGCGCACTGACAGTGTGGGTTCCCGCCTGGCTGGTGCTGCCACACAGGAGTCAGTTACCTGGACGGCGGCAAGTCACCAAGGAGGCCCTGGCTCACAAAACGGCGGGAAGTAACAAACAGTCCCAGAAATGCTTAAGAGACAGGGAAAGTGTGGAGGTGAGCAGGAGCTGAGAGGACGGAAAACGGGCAGAAACCAGAACCAGCCAAATCGTTCCAAACATGGGTCTGGCAGAAGACAAAACGTGAAACCTCAGGCCGACGCGCGCTCGCGCTCCGTGCGTCGCAGGTGCTCGGCGTCCCAGCGGCGGCGTGGGGCTCCTCCACTGGGCTGGTGGCACAGCCAGCGGGGGCCGAGGCGAGCGTGGGTCCAGCGGGGTGGACAGAGACAGGCGAAGTGCAGGACCACAAGGCCAGGCCGCTCTGGGGTGTGGGCCCTCGCAGTGGGGCGGCGGCGGGCACTTCCGGGCCTTCTGTGGGTGGGGCTGGCCTCGGAGTGTGGTTTCCCCGCCCGGGGTCACGCTCAGTGCGCAGGGCGCGTAGGAAGGAGGTAATCTTGCCCGAGGAAAACCCAACGGGGAACAGGCGGCGGGCTCAGAGGGCGGGAGCCAGGCACTCCGCCACGCGGAACCCGGACTGGACCCGCGGGCTCCCTCACCTGCCTCACAGGTCAGCGCCTGCAACCAGCCCCCACGCGACTGCGGCTGCAAAGCGCAGGGCTCCGGGCGTCGGAGGGCCGGGCCGCATGCCCAGGAGTGGGAGGCCAGGACCTTGAGCACATTCCCGGGGAGACTTCGATTTGTCTCGGCTCTCCAGCGCAGGTGAACTCTTGTGCACAGCGTGTGCGGCCCCACCCAGGTGTTCCCTGCAAACCCGGGAGATACCGGCGCCCTCCACCCACTAAGGTCTGGAGGAGACAAATAGGGAGAGGAATTGGGAGTGGGCCTAGAGTTCGCAGGCCCGGAGCGCCAGGTCAGTCCCCGGCGTTCTTCCACCGACCCGGCACGACAAATGCTGGCACAGCCGGGGGTTGGGTTTCCCTTTCCCGGGACGTTAGGACTTGCGGTTGTTCTGGCACTCGACGCTCGAGCCACCTGCCTGGAGTTGGTGGGACCAGCCTGGCATGATGCCTGTGTGACCTGTGACCTCGTCCCTCGGCAGCTGTGTGCAGACGTCTGTACTCACCGCCCCAGCCCGCGACCTCGGCGTGCAGGCGGGGTTGTGGGAGCCTGGAAACTCCTGAGAAGGTTCGGATACAGGAGAGGGTGATGCTGTATCTGAAAGCTTGAAAATGCAGCATTACAATAAAACATCTCTGGGTTTGCCTTGGCTGAACACAAAACTAGCTTTGGGCACCCTTCCCGTACTACTTCCCGCCAAAACAGTCTTATGAGTAGATTGATCAGCATAGCTACCCAGCCCTAAAGTGTCTGCCACGAACACACCTACCTGGATCGCCTGGGCTGTTGCTCAGCCAAGACTCGGCTTTCTTCCTGATCGTATGATTAACTTAATGGCCATACAAAAGAAAACACAGAGGAGGCTCGCCCAGTGTCTACATGTGCCCTTCAGAAAACATGATTCCAGACTATGAGGAGGCAGTAGCCATGTCTGAATCTTTCACAGACACTGAAGCCACCTCAAGGAAAAGGAGATTTCAAAAGGATGGGATAGAAAGAAAAAGGGCATTCAAATATTTTTGAAAATAAGGCTGCAGGGCAACTCATCTTTATTTGTTTTTAAGAGACTTTTGCTGCTGAGATCCACTGGTGTCCCGGGCATAGACCATTTAGACTGTCATTATCCTGACTTAAGGGTCTCTTAAGGCCCATCTTCTGTTTTTCCCCAGATACCTTCTTCACTTCTTCCTATCCAATTTGCTCCCCACCTAGGTTTGATCTTAAAAAAAAAAGAAAAGAAAAGAAAAGAAAACTTTAGGTTCAGCTGGTATCTGACTAACTCATTAGAGAAAATTCCCTGGCGCTAGAAGTATTTTGAAGATGGTAGAAACTCCCTTACTCACTTTACAGGTGAGACAACTGAGCTGCAGGTAAGTCAAAGGATGTCAATAATGATGCAGTTACACTACCCATGGGTAGCAGAGGAAAAAGAGCTGGACCATTGAACTATTTCCACTACACAATGTATCAGATCATCCAACAATTGCCTAGGAAAATTGGGAGTAGGCTTCAAATAAATGTAGCATTAAAAAGTATTTGTATGATATTAAGGAAGCCAGTTTTCATCCACCTGAGTCACACTCCGTGTAGACACCTCTCTTCACCCTATCCCTAGTCTTTACCTACTCATTGCCCTAAGCATAACTTGTTTTGTGGTAGCCTTAAGATAATGAAGGTTTAAAATCCACTGAAAAGCCTGTCATGAACTGCCTAAAGTTTCCCATTTCAGATCTTGTCACAAATGTCCTCCTTTAAAAAACTAGGGGAGGGGGTTGACAGGATGTGAAGGGGGGAAATTAAATAACTCCTGTGATAGTTATACCAGTGTAGTGACTATTTTTAGAACATTCATAGAGTAACTATGGAGATGTCCACAGATAAATGCATGCTATTCTAAGAACTAAAGGATCGCTGTTCGTGTCTAATGGTTGTTGGACATACCACATATATATATCTACACATGCATATTCTGTCTAACTAAAAACTGTAGGGATATAAAGCCTACAGAGGGATTTTCCATAAAAGGAAGGGTTTGAAGAGGAAAAAAGTTGTCAGATTCTCCTGTATTATATTGTTTCAGTACTAGTTTTTTTTCCCAGAGACTCTGTAGTTGTTGCAGCCTTCAAAAGGAAAGTTGGGCCTTCAATACATAGACTATCCCCAAACCATGGTCATTTTCCCTGGGTTTCTAGAAGAACTCTCTCCAAAGTGTCTTAGTATAATGACAGAATGCTGAAAAGTTCTAGAGAACAAGATACTCTTCCCTGTGGGCAACACTATTACAACAGTAGAAGTTAAAGTGGACTTCTCATCTGGTTTGCCAGATCCAGACCTGAAAATTGTCTCTGGCTATTTGTAGAGATGCTGCAGCTGAAAAAACAAAAATGCTGACATCGCAGTGACAGGTCAGTTGGATGTGAGGCATCTTTGTTTAAGTCATTTGTCTTTGATCAAAAAAACCAGCATTTTCCAGTTAAAGATTTTCCAAGGGATTATCAAAGTCTGTCTTTTAGGCTCAAACTGGCATAGAGTAAATAAATGCAAATGGAGCAATGTTTATCATTCCTTTCTTCTGCTATCTCTTCCCATCTTTTCAGGAACTCAATGAAAATATGTGGTATCGACTGAAAAGTATAATACTCAGCTACAGGAGAAAAAAAAGTTTTAAAAACTTTCCAAATAATTGCTTTGGAGAAAATAGTCATTTATTGTCAAAGCATCCAACATACCCGAAGAAACTATAAAGTTTAATAAATCTTTCCAGGGATAAAAGAAACACATAACTATTCAGACT
This sequence comes from Tupaia belangeri chinensis, assembly GCF_000334495.1. NCBI lineage: Eukaryota > Metazoa > Chordata > Mammalia > Scandentia > Tupaiidae > Tupaia > Tupaia belangeri. Next base: position 3,338,948 of record NW_006159811.1, read on the forward strand.
CCATTTCACTGGCACAAAATTACACTTTGTATTAAAAGGAAATACATATTTACATAATTGATGACATTCTTCACTGAAGTCCATAATCATTTCATGATACATGCATTTCCCCCTGGAAACGTAAATTGAATGGTGATCCCCTTTTTATTCGTTTTGTTTATTTTTGTAAGAACACAAGCTGTCATCAAGAAATGCAGAAAGCATCTCACCCTCTTCCTTTACTTTATATCTAAAATAAATTTTGCCCTTACATATAATTATTACATCTAAACTGTAAGTGCTTAATAATTTAAGTAGAAACGTATGACAAATGCATCAATATGTTGCAATATATGACATTTTTAAAAATGTACCTTTGTTTTTGGGAAAGTGAAAATGCGTGCATTCAAAAGAAAATCCCTCAAACAACCCACCCAATCAAAAATCCACCATCCTGTCTCGCGTGTGTGTGTGTGTGTGTGTGTGTGTACATGTGTGGGTGTCCCGGGTAAACACTCGAATGAGAAAGCTCTTCTTGGGGGAGAGGGCATGTGTGTGTGTGCATGTGCCGTGTTTCAGGGCGCAAGGAAGTGGTGTAAATCCTCGCGTGTTTGTTCCCGCAGGTGGCTTGACTGTGCGTGCGCGCGTGGAGAAAACTGGGGTCTTTTCCGTGTCAATTATGCGAGGTCATGTGCCTGGAGAGGTGGTGGCGCTCCCTGAAGGACTCGTTGCAAATGGGGCACTTGAGTTTCTCCTCCCGCCGCCGCTTCACCAAGGGCTCCATCGCGTACTCCTTTTTGTGGTGCGACCTCATGTGGTACACCAGGTCGGAGGTCATGCGGAAGGAGGCGTTGCACTTGGCGCACCAGTTCTGCGCGGGCAGACACAGCGAGGTGAAGGAGGGCGGCAACAGCGTGAGCGCCGAGGGCAGCTGCAGCTGCAGGGGGCCCGCGGCCGGCGCCGCCGGGCGCGGCGGGCGCC
>NW_006159811.1:3342203-3347501 GCF_000334495.1 Tupaia belangeri chinensis
GGGCGCTCACCTCCTCCTCCTGGTGCCCGCGTCTGCCGCTGCTGAGGTTCTGGGCTGGGGAGCAACTGCTACCTCCCCGGGAGTTTTCCAGTTCCCGGGCCAGGTTGTGGAAGTCCGTGGATGGCTTCGCGCTGCTGCCGCCGCCCGCGGCGGGTGGGTTGGTGCTCTCGGGGGAGGGGACCGGGAAATGGTGGATCGGGCCGGCTTTACAGAACTTGGGGCCCGGACCCAGTGGCGCCTCTTGTTGCTGCTGCTGTTGGTCTTTGCCCCCGCCGCCGCCCCCGTGGTCCTTGGTGCCCACGCCGCCGCCTTGCTCGTCTTGGGGACTCATATCAGCGCTGTGAAGTCTCTTGGGGCAGCGGAAACGCAGATGCGCCACATAAGGGAACTCAAACTGGAACCGTTGGCTGCATTCCAGGCATGTGTAAGGGGACGACCCTGCTTGGTGAACAAACACCACGCGCACGCACACACACACACAGACACACGCACGCACGCACGCACACCACATGATTACTCAGCATCGCCCCCATGCCAGTTTGCCATCATCCCCGTTACAAATTCCACCTTCATCTCTCAGGGCCCAAGTGTCCCAGCAGTGAATACACTGTCCAACCTGACCTAACTTTCCCTCCTGATTTAGGGGATACACAAGAATCAAGCCAAGCGTCCCCTGATTTATCCAAACCTATGCATCCCAGCTTCATTTCGGACTGTATCTTAGAAGCTTCCTAAGAGATGCCTAAAGTGAGGACAGGCGTTCCCACACGCGGGTTGAGCCCCCAATGCTTCCTGCATCTCCCCTGCCAGCGAAGGGCCCACACACAGGTCTCGAGCCAACCTACCATTCATTTTGTTGTGGGGTCTAGAGGGACAGAGCAAGAGTAACTCAGTCAGTTCTTTCCCGTACCAAACTAGTAACTCCTCGTCTTTGGCAATCCTGCGGAGAGAGCGGTAGAACAGCTGTCCGTTTTTAATGTAGGCTTCTAGGTTCTGCTCCTCTTTATCTCTGGCTGATTGGACGAGTCGCAGCCACATGAGCCCTTCTGAAGAACCATTTGCCGCTGAGGTGTCAACCTACAGTTTAAAGCAGAAGAAAGAGGACAAGAGGGGGAGAAAGACCATGTGAGGGAAAGATGCCAAAGGAATCAGAGCATTTTCTATAGGTTAGTCTGTTCCAAAACATTGTCTAGACCAAGCGACCTAAGTTGAGAAACAACCTTATGTTGTAATCTGTAGGCAAGATAACCACCCCCTGACCCACTGCACTAGGCATATAGACGATTTAAGCAATCGTTTTTTATATAGTGGCTGAATATCGAATGAGGACACATCTTACAATGTGTTAAGCTCCTGAGCATTTACTTCTACATTATCTCGCACTCTGAAAGCATGGGGAATTTTGTCTCTTTCCAAAGCGAAAACCCAAGATTAGATCTTAGAGGTTATGCTGTGGCACTCATCTTTCTAATTTTGGCGTGAACAATTAATAGCCTTTTCTTGTAAAGAAAGAAGAGGAACTGAGAGGCCCTTTTCCTTCAAACTCAGACTTCAATGTAATGATAGTTTACTGCCCAGACTATTAACACTGGTATTTAAATCCAAACATCAGCCACTGTCCAATGTTATAAAAGTCGAAATATTTAGGAGATGAGGAGGCCTCCAAGGTTGGAAGGCAAATGTACCCCACATGTGTAAAAGAACTTACAGAATATACTTATGTAAATAGCTTCATCCTTAGTGAAATCTCCCAAAGAGTTTAGGAAATCTCATAACTGGGGCACTGATTTAGACGTTTGTGGAATTCCAAATCAAATCTTGGTCTTTATTAACAGCATAGCAGCTGATGAGAATCTGTTTAATTTTCCTTTTCTAAGTTTTGCTGTATAAAATTGGATTGCTTGCATTACTGTGTTCTCTAATATCATCAAAACCTGTCTCTGCTTGTCCTTGGGATGATTCTTAGTTCATTTTTCACTGGATATTATTCTCATGCACCTACACAGCCCCGGTTGAGACTTACCCGGAAGATGTAAGGTACGGTTCTCTTGTCGGTAGACTTGAGGGCTATGAAAGCTATGCTGTCGTAGAGGGAAGTATGGCTCAGAACGCAGGGACCAAAGATAGCATTCTCAGGGATGTCGCAGGTGGTGTAAACACTGGTAAAAATATCTGTCAGACACTGCTGGACAGCCTTGGCATCTCCATCCCAGATGCCTCGCTGGATGCCCGAATCCTCCATCACTGAAGAGAAACACAGGACAAGGAAGTCAGTTACATTACTGCTCTTACTGCTAGGATCCAAGGCAAAACATTGCGACCACTAGACTGACTTTTCTTGTATGTGTCTGGTTTTTGCATAGCTTTTATTTCGAAAATAAAAGCAGGCTAATCTGACACATGTTAAAGATGTCAACTAATGGGTACTTCCTTTTTTGTTTGTTTAACAGTCACTGGAGTAGTTGGAGAGCTGGAGACTGCTTGGGAGAAAGCAAAAAGGGGGCTAGGAAACACTACATCATTTTTGCATTGCCTCAACATTAGATAAGGTAGGCTTTGGGGTGGCAGAGAGGGGAGAATAAAACTATTCTTTTTTATCAGCCTATAGACTTTCCTGTTTGAAATAGACTTCCAACACTTGGGAGAAGCTCCTCTCCTCCCATTTGAGAACTGGGTGCTGAGAGCTGATTTTTTTTTTTTCTTCTTTTCTTCCAAAGAGGGGAGCAGCATTAGTGAGCAGGCGAGACAGCGGAGCATGGCGAATGGATTTCAAGTGGAGTGTCAGGGCCACTAATTCCATGTCAGCTAACCTTTCTCTGCAGCCTACAAGAAGGGACGTATGTCTGCTCATTACCATAATCCAACACTGTCCCTCTGAGGCTTTAATTAAAAGCAGCAAGCAGAGGTAATTATTTTTTTCTCGACATGCTTATTTATGGATGAGGGTGAATCCCAGTTACCTTGTTATACAAGGGGGTGGATTGAGTCGCATGTGGCTCATGAAGTGAACAGGTACAGGGCAGGCCTGAAATGTCCCCCGTCTGAAACATCATGTGTAATGACTGGTGAATTCTCATTCCCCCAGATACCACGGGGTTTGGGCAAGAGGGGACAGCCCTGCAAGAGTAGTCCTCAGTGGGCTCTCCAGCTGTTTAATCCGCAGCAATTTAGAAGTAATACCCCAATGGAAGATTCTCTATTAAGCTGTCCTAAAAGGACATTTCCCTTCCTACACCACTGGACACCCGTACAAGACTTAGCTTTAAAAAAACAACAGGTATTTTTAAAATTTAAACTAACTGCCTTATTTACTCTTTCTGACTGATCTGAAGGTTTCTTCCAGTTGGTTTTTCCCTGATAATGTCACCACCGGCTGCAATTGATGTACTATTTGTATAATTTAAGTTGTGGAAAAGGGTAGACCTAAATGTTTTCCTGCAAATCTGTTCATTATGGAATAATGTTAGTAATGTCCATTTTTATCTTAATGTCTAATCATCCACTAATCTTGCCAGTGTGATGACAAGTTAGTGCTTTTATTTCTGCTCCACTTAATAGCCTGAAACTTTGGTCAGTCTCTTTATCCATTCCTTCTCCTGCGTTCCCAAATGTCAAGTACTGGGCTGAAATAAGGAGGGAAAAAAGATTCGTAAAGTAGAAACTTTATTCTGCCACACCATTATCTCTGGGCATTTTTAGCCTTCACAAGGTAGCCTTCCTGATTTCCAATTGCAAATTAAAATACATTTTTTTAAAGCAAAAACTAGACCCTCTCATCTTTTCAACGGAATCCTATTCTCCCCTTTTCAATTTCCTCCAATTCAGCGTTTTATGCGCTAATTTCTCTCTCCTTTTTAAAAGTCTTTTTTCACACAAGCGGTTCATTGTGCTGGGAGGTCGCCCTGTCACTTCGGGCAACAGCAGGGACGCCGTCATTAAAATGCGGTTCTACCTAACAATACGGTGAAAAGGTCCTCGCTATGCCGCGCTAATAGCTGTCGGCCGCGGCCGCCACGAGCCTCCAGCCGGTCACAATAACCGCCGGGCACTTGCCTGGGCTCGCCCGCCCGCGCGCGGTTGGCGTTGCCACCCAACCTTTCGCAGCTCTGCGCCCGGCTCCAGGCCCGGGGTTCTCATCTGCCCAGCGCATCCTCCCCGGAGCCGGCAGGGCCATATGCGGCGGGCCCGGCCCCCCCGGGAGCCTCCAGCCGGTCACAATAACCGCCGGGCACTTGCCTGGGCTCGCCCGCCCGCGCGCGGTTGGCGTTGCCACCCAACCTTTCGCAGCTCTGCGCCCGGCTCCAGGCCCGGGGTTCTCATCTGCCCAGCGCATCCTCCCCGGAGCCGGCAGGGCTCGCTGCTGCGGACCGCTCGCCCTCCCCTCTAGGCAGGCATTGTCTGGCGGCCGCGCGGAACCCAGTCCTTGGCTTCTCAGGCAAAGTGCTCCCCACCAGCTCCTCCCTTTGTATAATCTTATTGGCAGCAGAGATCCGCTCAACAATTATTTCCCCCTCTCTTCTGGGTACGAAGGAGAAGGAAGACCAAATGTTTCACTCTTCCCACTAAACCTGCCTTTCCCCCATCCCCCTCCTACACCCATGCAAATAGACTTACCAGAATCAGGTCAGGATCCAATCGCCCAAATAAGGCCACCTGGAACGGGGAAGATGCGATGGAGTGTTTCTTTTTTCCCTATTGTATCAGTGTACTTCCATGTCAAGAGGTGTTGGTGTTGCTGTCTGGTAGGCTCTTCCTAAAGAGAGAAGAGATGGAGAGATGGGGAGAGTGGGGAGAGAGAGAAGCGGAGAGAGTTGTACAGATGGACCCGATGCAGTGACTGACTGGCACGCAGACACACACTTTTTGTTTGCTGCACATAATCTGCCCAATGACGCGTGACAGCCCACGTCCCCTCCCTTTAACTCTTTGCTGGGCTGGGAGCTCCCTCCGGCGCCGCCTGCCTCGCCGCTTTCTCCCGGCCTGCCGGCGCCCCGCAGATCTTGAGCGCCTTCCCGAGTGGCAATGCCTTTCCGAGAGCGGCCCGACTAGTCTCCTCCTGAAGCGTGGGGGTCCTTTGGGACTGCTAGGAGGGTAAAATCCATTTCAGGATCGGAAAGGAAGGTACCGAAAGGACTGGAAAGGGCCTTTTCCCGTTTCGGTAGGCACTTGGAGAGCCTGTAACAGAGACCTGACACCCAGCGCGCTCGCGGACCCTGCGCGTATTTCCCCAGAGTCTTGAGTTCCGCGGAAGTGCGACGGGTGTGGATCAGCCCCCAGAGGTTCTCTGGCCATTCAGCC
>NW_006159811.1:3347637-3375472 GCF_000334495.1 Tupaia belangeri chinensis
AGTGCGACGGGTGTGGATCAGCCCCAAGAGGTTCTCTGGCCATTCAGCCTCCACTGATTTGCGCAGGTAGTTGCTTGGGGGAAGATACACGGGCTCCGGCTCTCTTTGGAAGCGCTCACACTACCAAGCCCTCCCGTGCAAAATTCAGGAAGGATGCGCTTTGGTGAGATCTTGGCTCAGCCTTCCCGTAGTCCAGAAGATGGGGGAAAGGGACAGAGTGGGAACGCCACCAGACCTCGGAAGGGGCCTTACAGGGGTCCCCAAGTACCAGGACACGGGTATTTGGGATCCGGGATGGTGGTTGGTGGAAGAGCCCAGGTTACTGGACTCAAGCAGTTTCTACTCCTCTCGCCCTCTGCATGGCGCTTCCAGCGTAGTCCCGAAGGGGGTCCCGTAATGAGGATGGCCGGTACTCTTAAGACCTCGGGTGGGAAGGGAGAGTGACTCAAAGTAAAAATTATTATTACCGAGATGGGCTCGGGAGAGCTTTCACGGCCAGACGGTGGTGGAGGAGTGGATGGAGTTGCCAAGGCCGTCTCGGGAGCCTCGTTTGTGCGCTAAGCCACTTAGAGGCGCTGGCTTGCCCATTCAGCGCAGCAGCTGATGCTAATGACTTGAGGTCAGTAACAGTCTGAGAGTTGCAGCACTATTTCGCTGGGGGAATCTGAGGTTCCTTTTCGCTATTCAACTCTCCACTTCTAAGGAAAGGCCTTTGAGTGGTATAGATGGGCTCAACTCCCTCGCTCCACCCACACCACCACTACATTGAAGTGGGCAATCTGTCAGCTTTAGAATAAATCGGATTGTGAAGCAGGCTAAAGAGAAAGAAGCAGAATCACGACTTAGGGAAGAGACAGCCTCATTTTCTTTAAGGTTGAAATCAGATGAGTATATTGGGAGTTGGCAAAAAAGCAGCTTCCCATGTTATTGATCCTTTTGCTGTCCTGAGACCTCTCTAGAACCCAGCGCGACAGCAGCACTGCAAGCTTTTCCCGGAGCCTGCCTGCAGTCCAAGGCCAGGGAAGAATTTTACCCAGGAGAAATAAGAAGTGCAGGGAACTTCCCACCAAGAGAGCCCTCTTCCTCGGTCTCTCCTCTCTTTTCTGGTCAGCAACTCATGCCAATCTGAGTCCTTCTGACCAGAAAGAGTTGCTATCTAGGATTAAGATGGGGCTCCAGGAAGAAAGAGCTGCACAATCCTCATATATTGGGTGAAATGGGGGAATTCTCCCCAAATGTCCAGGTTAGTTACTGACTTTTTTCCCTTAAGCTTCTCAAACTGCAGTTTTCTTTCATCTTAAGAAGTCATTTTTTTCTCTTCAAAGTTTCTGCAGTTTTAAATAGTTGGGCTAGGAGTGACCTAATGACCAAGGCTCCATGCAATGAGAGCTCTCGCATGTCTGTATGCAGGAGTCTGCATCCACAGTTGTCTTTACCCACTGGCTGGGTCTGTCTGCTCCACTGCATCTCTCTCTGTCTCTCCATCTCTGTCTCTCCCTCTCCTTCTACACACACAAATGAAGCTATCACCACCATCCCCTCCCTCCCTATCACTTCAAAGAAAGGATTAAAGAATTAGGAATGCTGAAAGAATTCTCTCAAACATCTGGGAATCAACCCTCAGAGTTGAAGAAGAGTGTCCTGATACGTACACAAATCCAGAGAAGAAGAAAGAAAAAGCAAGGGTCAGGAGAGGCATAGGTTATGATAGAGAGGTGGCTATAGGAGAGTCATAGTCCCTTAGAAATCATAGTCTGATACTATGCAAGAACGAACTTCAGGGGAGGAAAGACGGTGTTTGGAAACTTAATTCTGTTAATCCATTAAACAGACACGCCTTAGTACTGTCTTGTGCTGTTGTTTAGAGAATAGAAACTTTGTCTCTGCCAGAAAAAAGTCATCTGTTCATGCAAGCAACTTTTAAAAATCCTCTTACATATTATAAATACAAGAGCATCTATTCCAGCATGTGAACATTTAGAAACTCTAAATGAAAATCATTTTTCTTGTGCCTGCTCTTTCTCTCCAAAAAATATAGAGAACATTTAGACTGTACCTTCTTAAAGATACTGAAACCTTGACTCCAGTTCTTATAAAATAACGTTTCTGGTACTTAAACTGAGGGTGAGTGAGTTTGACCTTCTGAATCTCAAGTGAGAAAACAGCTTAAGTTCTATACATCAGAGAGGGGAGAGATTTATTGAGAATCTGGCCAGCAGATGTTTCATCTGTTTCACTTGCCCTTTAATTAGATTTTTCTCTTGCTTTTCAGGTGAAGATCCCTAAGCAAAAGAATTTCTTACATTTTATGAGTCCAAACGACTCTTTGTCTTATGTATTAAACGGTTGACATAACAAAAAACAAATAGGCAAGATTAAGTTGACATTCCTACTTCATGAGTTTTTCAGTATTTTAAGTGGTACACACTTTGCCTGGTAATATAGATACTCTAAGTGATCATCAATAATAATCCTCCTCTAATTTGTAGATAAAATCTACAAATGATTTTTTACTTTACTAGAAATTTACGAGCTAAAATGATGCATAAAATACTCGGAAATCATTGCATTATTACGTACTGGAATTTGGTGACAGTAAATGAAGGATTGAGGCATTTATTCAGCCTCAGACAGTACTATAAAAATGTACCTCAGTCAATAGTTTTCTGCAGTTCACATGGAACGGTGGGTTTATGAATATATTTGGAGCTCTTTTCCCTGGGACTTCATTTCCAATTAAATGATTAGAAGGATGACAATAAAGGGTGAGTATGCTCATCTTGCTCCCCTTTGGTAAGACCCCCTGCAGGCAGAGTGAAAATACATGTGTAGACAACTGCAGGGTTTTGGAAGAGGCTGGAGGGAGGTTGATAGATGATTCCCAAGGTGGTGCCTTTTATGACCTAAGTGAGAGGGTGGAGAAAGGAGAAGAAAGGCGATAGGATTCTTGGAAAATATTAAAATGAGAATGCCCTTTCTACTTCCACAGTTGAGAAACTGGGTCCAAAATATCAACTTCTGGGAGAGGAGGCAGGAGACACCTCTAAGAATATCTTACTTAGAGTTCATTATCCTATAACAAATAAAAACACATTGCCTTTCTTTTGCTTCATAGGTCTTGGTGCATCCTCCTCTAATCCTATTTCCAAAGTACAACCAGCAAAGGCTTGGTTGTTAAAAGAGTATGGCAATTCATGGCAAAAGAAAAAAAAATGTGCTGGAAGACAAGAGGATGCCAAGGAAACAGACGGAGCCGCTCTTTCCTAAGCTTATTAATTTCCCACAGGGAGAGTTCTGGAAGAGGCTGTGAGGGTTGGGGGAAGCAGAGACTGGAACATCAAGGATCTGCCATATCTGCATTCGCCAACCTCACTCTCCAGAATAAGGAACTTTATAGGGGGCACACTTGACTGATTACTTGTACATGAAAGAGTAATAACAATGATGGGTTTTGGGTAGGAGAAAACACCAGTCCTCTGCACAAATGTTGTTCAGAGGATTGTTAACTTGGTTCCTATCACTTTGCCTTTATCATGAGAGTGGATACAAGGTGGGTTTAAAAGAGAGTGGGAGGTTGGGGGCCAGTGGGTGGTGTGATGGTTAAGGCTCTGGACACTCCCACATGGCCACAGTTAGAGTTCCAGACCTGGTGGCTTGCTTCCTATCTCTCTCTCTCTCTCTCTCTCTCTCTGTATGTATGTATGTGTATGTCTGGTCAAATTAAAATAAATGAATGAATAAATACTTCTTTAAAAAAATAGAGAGAGTGGGAGTTTATCTTAATTGGATTACTTATTTTATTCCATTAATTATTTTTCATCTTGGTGAGTGAAGAAGAGACAGACTAGTGAAATGTATAAAAGTTTACGCAGATGCGGGGTGCTTTTTTGTTTGTTTTTAGAGAGATTTTTGCTATAGGACACCTGTGCTCTCAGAGAGACAGAAATTGAGAGATCACTCCCCCCCCCAGAGGACATGACCACGCTGCAATCCCTTCTCTATGGATTTCAGGCATACATGCACACACCCCTGGAGTGAGTTTTAAGCCATTGTCCATTGTGTCTGGGACTCGAACTGTGGTCAACTACATGGGAGTCCAGCAACATAACCATTATGCCATCTGCTGGTCCCAGCAGAAGTACACACAACAAACTTAACTTGGTCTGTTCCTCACTATCACTACTGCAGTTGGTTCACTGAAGATAAATGAACAAATGTTTCCTAGGCTGGTCCTGGGAAAGTCAAAGGCTCAGAAATGGATAATTTTGTAGCCTGTGAGAAAGGACTGGAAGCTCTCAACTGTAGAAATCATTTCTCCTGATGCCATACTCTTCTCTTTTGGTTTTTCCTCTTTCTCAAGAAGAGTTTATAATGCTGCTTTGATTGCTACTGTTGTCATTATGATGATCCATCGTTCTCAATTTAACAACCTTCTTCTCTCTGAGGGATTCCTAGTTCTACTTACACTTCTGTTAGAGTTCAGTTGAGAGCTTTGTGTTATTCCTCTCCTGGATCTGAGTTGTAGTCAACTGGCTTAACAGCTTCTGAGAATAAATTCTAGCAAGGTTAGCGAATCAACGTGATATTGCTAGCAATTCCACAGACCTGAAATGCATGTGCCATGCCCACCTGTGTGAGTGTGGCTGGGGAACCATATCCGAAATCTCAATATACAGTATCTCAACCCCTTGAAAACCTGGTTTTCTGTCAAACCCACAGGTTCCAAAGTCCCCCCAGACTCAGAAGCCACAGTCCGTTTTTTTTCCCTCTTTTTTTTAATTTTTTTTGAGAGGTTTTTGCTATAGGGCACGTGCACTCGCCAGACAGAGAGAGACAGAGAGGTAGAAGGCGAGAAATCATCCCCTGCCCCCGGGGAAGGCCATGCTGCAATCCCTTCTCCTCCATTCTCCTCTCGGGATTTTGGGCACGCACACACACGTGCCCTGGCGTGAGTTTAAGGCACAGGGTCCGGGACTCGAACTGTGGTTGACTACGTGGGAGTCCAGTGACATATAGCCATTATGCTAACTGCTGGTCCTGAGATGCCACAGTCCTTGAATAAATCTTAGAACGGTAGGCTTGGGGAAGGGAAGCTTAGCCAGGTCATAGTCAGTCTGACCCTTCTCACCTGCTTGGGCCAGACTTTTCAGGTCAGGACTAGGGCGCTGCAGGGTGGCCAGCAGTCTCAAATGAGATTTTGAGAAGACTGACTCTAGGCCTTGGGACTGTCACCAAATCAAGTACCTCTACATCAAATTTCTTCACGCAGCCTGGAAAAGGGACATTATTCTAAGATTCAGTACCTGAGTTCCACCCCTTTTCATCTCAGCTATTGGTGGTCTGTAATTCCTGAGTTGAAAAGAGAAGCACTAATTGATGCTCAGTATGTCCACACCATCCCAGCTTGCCTTCTGAGGTGTGAACCTAGACTGAGAAATACTGGGCCACTGGAGGATGAACAGCAGGAAGCATTGCTCTGCTGAGAGAAGGGTCTAGGCAGAGGTCACACCTGCCCAGAACTTTCTACCTTGGAATCTGTCCATCCTGAGCCTTGAAGAAAGAGACATCTGATTTTCTCTAAGAGGAGAAGAGAGAGAGAATGTGGGGAGAGTACATATCAATTAGTAACCACAACAGTGATCATTCACATTGCTTTGTTAGAGCCTTGGAAATATAGTTTAATTTCTTCATAAATTATCCTCCCATGCTCAAACTGTTCACCTGCTCCTATTTGCCAGTTGAAATGCTTGAAAGAAAAACTACCTTTCATGATTTAAATAAAACAAATCGTAGGTCTTCCATGATTTAATTCAGGGGTATTAATGAATGTCAGTGGGGGATGTCTCCACAAGTATTGTATAGAAAGCCTAGTGCTTTGAAAAGATTTTCAAAAGCACTTAAAAATTACCAATGCCATTCTTCAGTGCTAATGGTCTCCTAAAGAATTAAAGACAAGTTGTAAACAATAGGACTACATCATCTAATCAATACTGAGTGTGCATTATGAAGTGGAGAAATAGACAAAGGGATTTAAACCTGTATTTATTCTATTATTATTATTATTATTATTATTATTACTATTTTTAAAAATGTGACCAGTGAGAGACAGAAAGAGAGAGAAAGTACCATGTTCAGCTGTGAGGTCCAGGACTTGAACCACAGTCAACCATGTTGGAGTCCAGCACCTTAACCACCATGCTACTGGCTGATCCCTATATTTATTCTTGATCTTGCTAGGTGAAGAGTTGCTTCCCAGACTGATTTGAACAGTAAGGTGATGTAGTGTCTGGTAATAAAATGTAATAAGACATTGTTCACAATCTTCTCTAAAGTTTAAAGGAAAGTGAATAATATCCAGAGTTGCCAAATAAATCATTTACAAATTTCTAAGAATTTAAACATGTTGACTATACTGAACTGAATGTTAAGATTTCCTAGGCCTAAAATTCAATTTAGGTCTGAACAAATTTATACCTAATCAGACTTGGACGTGTGTGTGTGTGTGTGTGTGTGTGCGCGCGCGCATGTGCACGTGCACACGTGCACTTAAGATCATGAGTGAATGTTGAAGTGGCATTTAAAAAAAAAATAAGGTTCAGGACTGTCCTTTTCCTTGGGTGCATGTGCATAAGGTAGTCAGTGCTCCTTGTTGCAAATTTTCATGCAAAGCAGTTGGTCATGGAAAAGCACATTCAATAAAATTATGAAGAATGTTTTCTGAGTATAATTTTACTATGGAATATCTTGGGTGGGTAAGATCAGATGCCATATGGCATTATCTACATTGTATTGTAGATTAAGTTTATCCAAAGCCCTAGGAAGTTACTAATGTTTGCCAGACAAATGAGGTTCCCCTGAAATGGTGAAAATACCCTGGAGAAAATCGATGCACTGAGAACATAACAGGTTCTATTTCTTACCTGGGGAACCAAATTAGCTGCTCTATTTCCAGGCCCCTCCCTTACAGTTGAGTTTGGTTACACAGTGTGGGTTTGGCAAGAAAGCAGAGAAGTGCCTGCTAGACTCAGACAAGCCTGGAGGTCTGCATTCCTCGTGCCCCCTCAGTAAAGAGCTAGGAGTGCAGAGGTCAAATGACTGAACTGATGTGGACAAACCCGGTCTAACTGGGAGAGACCCAAAGAGAACACCACCCAGAAAGTATCACGAAGAGTTGACACTGCTCTCAATGTGCTTCAGTTGATTCACCAAAGAGGGCAGAGTCCTGACACTGGGCAGGATATTAGAACAAGATACCATCGTGAGGGGAGAAGGAGCTCTCAAAAAAGTTGCCTGCGCAGCCTGTGAACGTGGGACAGAAAGAGGCCACGCAGGGACCAAGCTCAATTCCCAAGGGGCCAGGCACGGTTGGTTCCCACGTTCTCTAGCCTCCTATCACTTTGAAATTAGTGCCAATACTTGCCTCCTGCTAGGCGACCACTCCCCCCCCCCCAAGAATGGCACCTGGTAGTGGGTGGGACCTGGGAGAAAAGCAACACTCCCTTCTACACCACCTGCCCCAATACACAACCTCGCCCAGCTGGTGACCCTACCTCCTCCCCAGTGGAGGAGCTCCTGTTCCCTTCTGCTAGGAGCTGGGCTGCTGGTGACCTAGCTCAACCTTGGTTTTCCTCCAGATGAACTCTAGCCAGCACGGCCTCCAGGATCGCGGTGAGGACTCAGTGAGGGTGAAAGAACGAGGGTGAAAGCCGGTTGCTGAGCAGATGGTAAAAAATTACTTCCAAGAGCCTGGACTAGTTTCATTGCAGTCTTGGACATCCTGGAGAGGTCTCAATACCTTCATAAATGAGCATTCTCCTTAGTTATAAGCCTGAAGAATTGACCAGGAAAAAAGACCAACAACACGGGCTCAGGCAGGTCCACAACTCCACCAGGGCGACTGCACCATCTGTGTTCATACTGGTTCCCCACTCGTAATTTAAGAGGTATGTGCCTCAGACCGTGTGTGACCTGAGGTCAGTAGAGGAATCCTTTTCATAATAATGGTGAGGGTTGAGGTGATACTTAACAAGCGCATAACGGGATGCCTGGCAGGTAGCAAACCCTATTTTGGTGGTCTATTGCTACTAACGCTGCCTGAGCTTCCTCACTGGCATATTTCGGAACTGTACTGTGCATCCGCTTTCAAAGTGGCTCGGCATAGAATGAGGATTTCTGGTCGTTTCTAGGGAGACCGGAAGGCGATACTGGAGGACAAAGAAGGCAGGAGAAATCCGTTCAGGGATCCCCTCTACCGCTGAAGGGACAGAAGGGTTCAACCACGGACCATGATCCCTATCCTTTTCTCGCCGTCCACCACCTAACCTGTCCCGGTTTAATACTGAGACAGAGATGCCAGTTTGCAGGGAGGCCTGCCTCAGTAAATCCAGATGGGAGTTCTACTCACCACTCTTTACCCCTCCAACCCATGCCTATCTGGGGGAGTCTTTTCTCTAGGCCTGGTTAGAAACGCCATGGGTCACAAATTGGGTGCCACCATAAGAACAAAGGGAAATCAGGGTGGCAAGGGCTAATGTCGATGGGTACGGAAGAGGAGAAGGAAGTGAATGCGCCGCTGGCTAGTGACCAAAAGCAAGGCCTGGGAGTGGGCGGGATGAGCAGCCAGTCCTAACCAGGGCTCAAGGTCCAGAGGGAGCTCGGCCTCTCCTCTTCTGCAAATAGACAAAATATTCTAAAACCAGGTTGCCCATGAAAGCAGGCTGGGAGTTCCTGACCCTCCTTATACACCCAAGACCGGGAAGTTCTCCCGGGAGGCCTCGAGCCTCGAGCCTCGCGGTAGGCAAAGATGCCTCGAACACTGCAGACGTCCCCAGCCGCCGCCGCAGGCCCCGCCCCCGGCGCCAGCACGCGGGCTGCGCGCAGAGCACTATGGGCCGCTGGGCCTGGAGCTCGGAGTCAGCCTGGGGAGCCTAGCAGAGCCGCTCCAACACCACGCCACTTCTGCGCAGGCGCAGCCGCGAGTAACCGCCTGACGTGCCCCAGGGCCGCAGTCTCAGGCTCTGCAAAACCTCCTCCCCAGTCTGGGGTCCGGTGAGAGAGATCAGCTGTGAACTCCCAATACCGTTTCCTTCCGAAGGACGAGAAAGCCTCCAAGAGGTTCGAAAACTGGAATCTTAGCCACTTAAGTTTGAATCCTGAGTCTGCAACCTACTAACTGTACGTCTGAGAAGATCACTTCAAAAGGTTTGACCTTAAGTTTCTTCATTTGTAAAACAGTAAAAACAGCATCTATTTCATAGAGGGCCCATCATGAGAACGAGTGCAATAAGGCTGGCAGAGCATTTAGGCTGCCACATAGGAAGAGCCCAGAAGGTAATTGTTTAAAGCATCTCAGTGTCTCCCACTTTGAAAGGCTGAGTAAATATAATGTCTAGATCTCAGATCTCCTACTACATGTTTTCTAATTTTCAGAGAAGAGCAGAATGCAAAAGTGTGTGTTGGGGTGTGGGACAGTAGAACTCCAGATTTGAGAGGAAAGTCAGGTGACACTTCTGGAAACTGAATTCTGGTCCTTTGGGCCTTTCCTCTTCAGTTTCTAGAGACAATGTAAAAGAACTGGAAAGGCAAGGAAAGGGGGCTTGGAACATGGAAGGTGCTCAGCAGTGGAAAATGGCATTGCAAAAATCAGAGACCAGGAGTCTGTCTGAGGTGGGAAGGAAGATGGAGTTGTGATTGGCTGCCCTCTCTCAGTCCCATGCAGCCAGTAGGCATGTGGCCTCTCCATGTTAGGAGCATTTCTGTGTGACTATGTCATGGCCCCTGGAAAGGGACGACCTGAAGGAGGGGATGGCAGTACTGCAGGGGAGCAAGTTCTGAGGATAGGACAAAGAAGGGGTGGATATGGTTAGGGAAACATCCTGGCAGGAGACAGAGCACACTTGACTCAAGAGCAGTAAAACTCAGCTGTGAGAAAGGAAATAGAAAAGATGGGAGCACATCTGGGGATGAATTAGCCTCTGGTAGAGGGTCGGTTTCTGTGTATCCCCCAAAGCATGAAGATTCAGTCTGGAGCCAACACCTTACATTCACAGACCCTTTCTGAGTAGAGAATCATACCTGTATCACCACCTGCCATATCATGTCCCTGTCCTTCAATACCAGCATCCTCCTCTGACTTTGTGAATAGGAACACTTAAAACAGCCTTTGAAAACATGTTTGGATAATATATTTTTTAAAAAGAATTATTTTATTTAACTTTATTTACATTTATTTATTTATTTATTTATTTTAATTTGACAAGAGGGGGAGAGAGAGAGAAGGCCACCAGGTCCAGGATTTGAACCAGCCACGTGGGAATCTGGCGTCCTTAACCACCATGCCACCTGCCCCCACCCCCAACAAGACATCCAGGAAAATATCGCTCCACATGGCATTCAAGACCATACCCTTCTGTTTTTTTGTTGGGGGCAGAGAATGCTGATGCAACAACAATAATGGGGAGGGGGTGGTATTTCATACACTTTTGGCTCTTAGACCATGCTCCCTTCAGACCTGGACTTTTAGCAGAAAAGAGTGTAAAATAAAATCAAACCAATTCCTCAGTGCTCGACTCCCAGGGCAAAGGAGACACTGGAGAGGAGCCACAACTTGGAAAAAGATTTATTTTTCCTGGCCATAAATCTCGTCCCCTTGTTCCTCTGCCCAACGAAGCATGATAAAGTCCTTTTCCATAAAGTATTCAGTATTAGAGCCACAAAGCTCCCCCAATCAGTAGCCATCTGCTTCTACCATAACTGCTGCTGCTGAAGCAGGGAGAGCAGCCGCAGAGAAAGGGCACCACTGTTAGGCTGCTGGACAAATGAGGAGTCTGAATAGCTTTGGTTTTCCTTGTGTATCAGTATCTATAGAGACAGGAGAAGAAAGGCCGCATTATATTGATACAACAATTGTAAAACAAAACACGGAAGAGGCATCTAAAGGGCAATATCGCATGCATCAGGGGTCCCCAGATAAAAGGGGCGCTAACAGATTTATAGAAACCTTTAATTGGTTTTCAATTGAAAGCTAAAGAGGCAGAGGCCAAGCTGTGAAGAGTGGCAAAGTGCTCTCCTTCAACCTTCTGGAGGCGTGATCCATTTCATGGGGAGAGAAAAGAGGATCCTCAAACTCTCCCAGTGCCTCTGCCAGAGCAGGGAAGAATGGCGCGTTTTAAGAACTTTCCTCTGGGCTAGGGAATTACCAACCTGATCTTGAGAGACTCTCTCAATCTCTGTCTCTCTCTTCTGCTCTCGATCTTTTAAAATTTGCTATAGAGCACGTGCACTCACCAGAGACAGAAGGAAAGTGAGACATGGGGGTGGAGGGGAGGATGACCACAACAGTCCCTTCTCCTCTGCTCCCCTCTCCGTATTTTGGGCATGCACCGGACACACGCGCGTGTTTCCCAAGCCGCTGGGTCCTGACTCAAAACAGCTCAGTCGGCCATATGGGATCCAGCCGCCTTAACCACCACGTCACCAGCTGGTCCTCTTCCACCCTCTTTCCTCCTTCTCCCTCTCCTTTAGACCATGGGCAAGTGCAGAGAGGAGGAAGGGGAAAACTGAAAAATAAATCTACCTTCCCAGCTCCAGAAAAATAGACCCTATGCCAATCAAGCTCAGACTTTAATCCCGTTCACTCACTAGTGGGGAGGGCTCTTTGAAAGAAACCGGAGTCCCGCCCTCATCCAAACAATTCTCCCTTCTTTCCTTTTTCAGACTCAAACAGGAGAAAACTAAAAATTACGAGTCTCCCCAGTTGGTGCAGTGAGAAGTCTTCGCTGGCGCCCACTGGGTCTATTTCAGAGCGCATCTTCCCACTCGGCGCGCCTTTTCTTAACCCCTTCCTGCGCTGCGGGTCGGCAGTGCCCACCCACGCAGCAGCCCCAGACGTCGGTCTGTCTGTTCCTAAAGCTAATTTATTAGCCCGGCCCTCCATTATCACTTTCGGCTTCCTAATTAATCAAAGATAAAAGGCAATGGCGCAAATTACGATTATGAGGGAACTGGAAGAAGGTTTGGAATAAAATGGGAGAAGAGAAATATGATTAATTGAACGACATGATAGTGAAACGTCAAGTGCGTGGAGCAGGCCCCAGGGGGTCAAACGCTGACTCATCAGCGTGGCAGGCGGGCCCCCCCGCCCCCCCCCCCCCATTCACAGGGACTCAGCCACCAAAAAAGGTCACTTAGGTCCGAAGCCCTCGGAATAGAGAACTGAGTTCCCAGTTCAGCTCTCAACTCCACTAGAAGCCTGCCGCCCAGTCAGCCCTAGCCCTCAACCCCGCCACACACGGTCGGATTTCCGTAGTTGGGACCAGTGATCCACCCCGCGCCAAGAGCGCCTTTCACTCGAAGCGCACCCTACTACTGCGCGGACGCGCCGGCTGGTCCCGAGACCTGCCACTCTCTCGCTGCTGTCCCTGCACATTCCTCTAGCGAGGCTAACTCTTCGTGAAATGGCAGGAAAACAAGTCTAGTAGGTCAGAGATCGCATTTGCTCGTGTAAGGGATTAATAGAGCCCTTGTCTGAGGCTGCTCTCTAGAATTACGTTTGGGATTAAAAGGCAGACGCGGCAGAGGCACACATTTTGCATTCGCTGGTCGTTGTGATTAATGTTTCCGAAGGGATTTGTGCTGGGAGCTTACAGAACGTGCTCTGGGGTCTCTAAAGCCCGACGGCCCGCAGCGCAGGGGCGAGCGAGCTGAGTGTCTGAGGGCACTATGGGCACGCGCCCTAACACCGGGGGATTAGAGCAGACGTCAGATGGGCTTGGGGATGCGAGACACCTCGGCCTTTTAGTGCCCTCCCCTCCCCTTCCTCATCTCATGCGCAACTGCTAACAGAGGACTGTCTAGGGAGGCTGACCTGAGGCCTTTGGGTGTGTGTGTAGGGAGGAAGCTCTTGAGAGTTTGAACTTTTAGGCAGGAGGAAGGGGTTCGGTACCACGCCACTGAATTTTATGCGTCCATCTAGCACAGAGAATCTCAAACTCCGAATTCCTGGGAAGCATTGCTCCCGAACGCAATACTCACCCTCAGATCAAACAGCCATCATCCCAGGTCCTTGGAAGAGAATGGCCTCAATCTCCGCGAGCTGCCATTCTCAGGGCTGTTTCCGAGGGCACCCGCAGAAGCACCTGTGGGGAGTAGCCAGCGCCTGCGTGTGAAACACAATCCCTTCCACAACGCCTCCCAGTGGGCATACCTCCCTGCACCGGTGAAGGGCCACAAGGGAGGGGAGGTTGCAGCATGCACGGGGAGGGGCGAGAAGGAAGGAAAGCAGGCAAGGAAAAACATAAAAAGTAAATAGTGAACGAGAGGAGGGAGGCGTGAGAAGAGGAGAAAACTGGAGAAATGGGAAGGGGGTGATAGCTGCTGGCGGTGGGCATTGCCGCACTCCAGCAGAAGGGGGCGCCTTTCTGGCGGAGACAGCTCTCCCACCGGCCGGGGCGGGACAACCCGGCCGAGCCCTCCCTCCGGGTCTGGCTCAGGGGTGCTAGGCGCCCCCTCCTGGCTACTGCGCAGCTTCTCCTCGTTGCCCCGGGGGGTGCTCAGGGCCAGCCACTGTTCCACCCGCCAGGCCAGAGGTGAAGGGCAGCGAACGGAAGGTCAAAGGAGTCAGTGTGTACGGTCCTGGAGCGGTCAGGACCCCCTTACCTCCGGCCTCTCGGCTTTCTTACCTGGGGTCGGTAGGGTTGACTCCTCGGAGCGCAGCTCCTGCGGGCCCCTCGGCTGTCCCGAGCCCTTCGGCGCCGCGCTCCTGCCCCGGCTGAAGCTTGCGGAGGAGCCCGCCCGCCTTGCAAAAACGGTCCCGAGCTCTGCTGCAGCAGCTGGGAGGGAGGGAGCGACGGCCGGCTGCTGCCGGGCGGCGTCTGGGGGCCGCGAGCCGAGCGCAAGGAGCCGCCATCTGGAGCCTCGGCAGCAGGCGGGAGTGGGGGTGCAAGGGAAGGCGCCTGGGGTCCGCGGGTGGGAGCGGCGCCCGGCGGTCCGTGTGCTTGCGTGGGAGGGAGGGTGTGAGCCGCACTCGGCCCCTGGGGAGGAGCAGCAGAGGCCTGCGCCCCGCACAACTCCCGGATTCCGGGGCAGCCCCGACTGGCAGGCTTAGCGAAAGAGCCGGGAGCTAGCTTGGCAGGCCGTCCTCCCTTCCCCAGCCTGCAGCCACTCTCCCCGTGGGGGCCGAGAACTGGGAGAGGAGACCCCAAACACCGAAACATGCGCACACATCCGTTGCCCGTCAGAAGTGGTTTTCTCATTTCCCTTTCCTCCCACCTTGTCCATCCCACTCCGGAAACATTCTTCTCCAAACCGCACGGACTTTTGGACACCTCCACCCTAAGCCTACTTCAGCCAGAACGTGGGACAGGCACTAAAAGGATGTCACCCTTGGGGATAAATACTCTCCAGTTTCCGGTGGACGGTGGAAGAGGAACCAACGAGGGACGCTGCCAAAGGGATGGATGTGGTTAGCGCATCCTTGCGCATTTAGCGTAGAGAAGGAGAGAATAACTGAGGGTGGGAAGTGTGCTTTCTCCCCTCCCCTCCTTTCATTTCAGACCCTCTTGATGCTTTTATTTCTTTAACTTTGAAAAACATTTCCTTTTTCTGAGTCTGGACGGGGTGGGGAGTAAACTCAAGGAAGGGCAAACGCCACATGACTGTGGGTAAAGCCAGGGTACAGGTTCTGGGAACCCAAACTCCAGCGTCGAAGCCGTCTCTGAGAGGGACGCCGTCAGACGTAGGTTTTAGCCCAGCATAAGGGGAGTTTGATGATTGGGTTTATGGGAGGTGGCGGGTGGTCTGAATTTAAAATAAAATAAAATAAAACAAAATAAAGGCAGCCCCATTCCCACCCTAAGGCATTAAAAGACACCCCCACCCCCAGCTGTCTCGTGTCCGGCAGAATGGCATTATGTAAAAGACCTGGCATGTCACCCAGTGGCACATCTGGTAGGTGTAGATGGCATTCATTAGCACGGGGCTTCTACTCTGCAGCATGCCAAAGCCCTGACAGAGATGCCCGCTGCCAATCATTCATTCGCTGCCAATCCCAGAGCGCGGCCGGGAGGGATGGCTCCCTTCCACCCTGGCACCAGGGCTGGAGGAAACAATGTGTTGAGAAACGAAGAGATGAAAGCGGAGCTGAGGATGCGAGGCACCCAACAGATGTATCCCGGGAGGAGATAACGGTGCGAAGAGTCGTTTAGCAAGAAAGCATATGCAGGATCTCAGGAGGGAGGCTTGGGTAGGGGTTCGCCTGCCTGGGGCTGAACCGAAGGAGGGGCCGGGGAACCCCTTCGCAAACCTGGAAGGCGACATTGCCTGTTTAAAAACACACAAAGATCTACACCCCCGCCCCCTGTTTGTAAGACTTCCTCCTCTCTTCCTCTGGTTTGTCACTTGGACCTCTGTTTATCTAGAAACTAAATAGTTCTGAAAAGATCTACTTCTCTGCCTTTGTCATGGCTTTCCGATGATCAAGATAAAGAGCGGCTTCCTGTTTGTGATTTTGCACCATTCTCTAACCTTGTAACCATGGAGGATGGGGGAGGAAAGGGTGCCGGGCTATCTGTACTGTGTTTTAAAGGGCAAAAAGTCTTGTTTCAATTCCTAGTCTTTCAAGGGGGATAAAGCTAAACAAAGGAAACCGAGGAAATTATTAAAAAGACAAAGGAAGATTAAACATGAAACCCAGGGTTGCTTCTGAGGTGGCTCTTTTTCCCAGGCTACATAGTGGTTAACTAGGTGTTGTTTTTCTTTATGCCATAAACATGTTTTTCTTAATATTCTTTTTACATTCACTGCATAATAAAATAACTATAACAAAATTCAGGGTTTGGAGAGTTTGTGGGACTCACTGTAGCTGTTTTGTAAATTTTGCCAAAAGGTATATGTGCTTGCCAGAGGGGGACAGGGAAGGGGGAAAAAAAGGAAAGTGAGAAAGCACCCACTTTGGGCATGGACACACTGCTGCAGTGCCTTCTCCAAGGATTTTGGGCACGTAGGCACATGGCCCCAGCTTCCAGTGAGCCAACATAGGATCCAGGCACCTTTATCACACACCATGGACTGGCCCAGAACTCACTGAGTTGAGTCTAATCTAACAGTTCTTTGTTTTATATATACGTGTGTGTGTGTGTATGTGTGTTTAAAAACAATTATTTAATTTTGTTATAATATTATTATTAGTTTTTGGAGAGATTTTTGCTATAGGATACGTGTGCTCGCCAGACACACACACACACACACACACAGAGAGAGAGAGAGAGAGAGAGAGAAAGTGAGAAATTGCCCTCCAGGATGGGGGCTTGGCCATATTGCAATCCCTTCTCCTCATTTTCCTTTGTGGATTTTGGGCACACTTACACCTGGTGTGAGTTTCAAGCTACTGAGTTCAGTACTCGAACCGCAGTTAACCACGTGGGAGTCCAGCACCTTAATTACTATGCCACCTGGGATCCCTGTTATTATTATTTTAAAATTTGGCCAGGGAGAGACAGAAAGGGAAAGTGAGAAAGCAAGCCACTAGGTCTGGGACTTGAACCATGGTTTGCCATGTGGGAGTCCAATGCCTTAACCACCATACCACCTGCTGACCTCTTTATGTGTGTTTTTATGTGTGCGTATTATCTATAAAATTATGCTCTTTCTAGTCTAAGTATATGCTATAAAATATTTGGGACATACTTAAACTACAGGTTTATTTGTGGCTAATCTGAAATTCAAATTTAACTGGGCATCCTCTATATTCATATGCTCAATCTAACAACTTTGGCTATGTTGGCTCATGGTCACTATATAATAATCCTAGGCATCACACCTTTTTTTTCTTTAAAAAAATGTGTCATAGGGTGTGTGTGCTCACTGGAGAGAGACAGAGAAAGAGAAAAAGTGGGCTCGCAGCCCACCCCCCCCCGCCCCAAGAGATGTGACCATGCCACAAACCCTTTGCCTTCATTTTTCTCTAGGGCTTTTGGGCACACACGTACACAAGCCCGCTGTGGTTCTCAGAACACTGGGTTAGGATCGTGCAGTCAGACTTGTGGGATCCAGTCACCTTAACCACCATGCTATTGGCTGGCCCCACATCACTGTTTTAAGCATGAACAAAGGGATGGGGACTAAGAGCTTTTCTTACTTTTCCTTTTATAAGTAAAGGAAATACTTTCAATTGTTGTTAACCAGACCTGAATTACCTGGTCACAGATACCTATGAACGAGTCTGGGAAAAGTCCTTTTAAAGTATAAAAGAATAAGGATAATGGGGTTCGGGGTGATTCTTGGGTTGCAACCTTGGGTATCTGCCAAAAAAGTCTAAAAGGCAAAGAAGACTTAATGTTAGTATCAAGCAAGAACAGATTATCATGTTTTATCGTTGTTTTAAATAAAAGTCTTCTGTTTTCTTTATAGTCATTTAAGAGATACTGTACTTTCATTTAGCAATTTCTTTGTGAATTTCATCAAATTCTATTTCAAAAATATGGGCTTGGGCTTGATCAATATGTTCATAAGACAGCTGACATAAAATCTGGTTTTATTTAAATGAAATTAATCATTGCAGGAAAAGTATAAATAGAACTTGCTTATAAATTTAAATGGAACAAGAAAATGCCCTTGGTATTAGAAGAACTAGAGTTAGAATCCCTATGCTGTGATCACTGTGTGTGTAACTTTGAGTATTTTACTTGTCTCAATTTTTTTTCCCACTTGTAAAATGGATTGATAATGTTAATATCTTGTTTGGTTGTGGTAAGATTTAGAGGTCATGGCACACATAGAACATTTTACAGTATGGTAATTCTCAGAGACCCTGCAGGAAACAGAATTCAGCCCAAATGGAGTATTATATGTAGAGACTACTTACAAAGATGTATGCAGGGATGGGGGAATAAACAAGACAGTGAGGTATGCAGAAACTAGCACAGTGAGAAGTCTTTTTTTTTTAGTGAATTATTTTATTTAACTTTACTTATTATTATTATTATTTTTTTTTAATTTGACCAGAGAGAGACACACAGAGAGAGAAAGAGAAAAAGTGAGTAAGCCAGCCGCCAGTTCTTGGACTTGGACTTGAACTACAGTCGGCCCTGTGAGACGCCAGTGTCTTTAACCACAAAGCCACCTGAGAAAGGAATCAGTGTTTGTAAAGCCTGGTACAGACTACAGCTTCGAAGGAGGGGCCCAGTAAGAAACAAGAAGGCTTAGCTACCATCAGGATGTCGTGGTAGGACAGGGAAGGAACAAGGAAACATCCAGACCTTTTTCTTCTCACACCCTCCCATTTCATGTTAATGTCTTCCATTGGCCAAAGCCACCTGGAAGCTAGCCAGCACATGTTGGAGCATGATGACGAGTTTGCCTGTGTCAGCTTCTGGGGACACAGAAGCAGGCAGAAAGGGATGGAGAATGGATCTAAGGGAGACGAAAGAATAACTAGCACATGATTAAAATTCTCTGAGGACCCTTTCTACAAACAACTTGGAAATTTGGGAAGACTTTGCAAGTCAAGACCGAGAGGAATTGGAGAGCATGCCCTTACTGACTTCCTTTGGGCATCCCCAGGTCTTCATCATTCTGTGGCTTCCTGTGACAGGACCAGTCTTGCTGTGCCTGGTTAGTCACTCACTGACTGTTGTTTTCAAGCAAACAAGCCAGCCTTGAGCAAAGGGTAACTATCTTATAACAAATCAGCTCCACAGCAATAGAAAATCCTACTGATGGCTTTCCCTGAGTTCAGAGTCTGGGTGGACTTCAGACGGATTTAAGCTTTCCTCTTTCCAACTTTACTATCCCAATCCTTTCCTCCTGTCTTGAACATACTGGGTGCGTGTGTATGTGTACCCAAAATACTGAGAGGAGAATGGAAGAGAAGAGATTGTGGTGTGGTCATTCCCCCTGGGGCGGGGGGAGGGGGGGACAGGTGATTTCTCACTTTCTCTCTCTTTTCTTTCTTTCTTTTTTTTTTTTTTTTGAGAGTTTTTTGTTGTTGTTGTTGTTGAGCATGTGTGCTCTCTAGAGAGACAGAGAGAGATGGAGAGAGACAAAGTGAAAAATCACCCCCCAGAGGAGATGGCCATACCACAATCCCCTTTCCTCCATTCTCCTCTCAGGATTTTGGATACACACACACATGCGCCCAGTATGAATTTCAATCTACCAGGTCTGGGACTCAAACCACAGTCAGTCATGGGGGAATCCAGTGATATAACCACTGTGCCACCTGCTGGCCCCTCTGTCTCTTTCTGTCTGTCTCCAGTGAGCACACATTCCCCATGAGAAAACTCTAAAAAAAAAAATTACAGCAAATATCAGTCTTGTATGTTCACTGTAGACATTAACACAAACAAAAGCCTCATTTCTGAACCTCTTAGAAACTAAGATCTTCAAAACTTAAAAGGACTTATCAAATTGACAGTCACTGTTTTAGTGTAGAGAAGCAGTGTAACTACAAAAATGGAAAACCAGGAGTAGAAAGTGAAGATGAGTTTTTCTGGAAGTTCCAACAATAAATAAAGTACTGCAGTCCTCTCAGCTTGCCTTCATGGCATGGGAACTTAACAGCACTCAATAATAAATACCAGTGGGGCCAGCAGGTAGCATGGTGGTTAAGGCACTGAACACTCCCACATGGCTGACCACAGTTGGAGTCCTGGACCCAGTCGCTTGCTTTCTCACTTTCCTTCTCTCTGTGTGTCAAATTAAAATAAATGAAGGAAAAAATAAAATTAAATAAATAAACCTTTAAAAAACCAATAAATACCAGTAAAATTGATTGACTTCTGACTACCTGGTGAAAGCAGTGAAAGTTATGAATAAAGAAATAGTTATTTAAATCTTCTGAAAATGGCCCAAGGGGCAAACAGCAAATGAAGAAATATCTATTCAAGGAAATCCATTAAAAATTTGGTACAGGAACCAGCACATGGCATAATGGTTATGTTGCTGGACTCCCACATGGTCGACTGCGGTTTGAGTCCCAGACCTAGTAGCTTCAAACTCATGCCAGATGTGTGTGCATGTATGCCCAAAATCCTGAGAGGAGACTAGAAGAGAAGGGATTACGATGTGGCCATCCCCCTTGTGGGGTGATTTTTTCATTTTCTCATTTTCTGTCTCTCTATTTCTCTGTCTCTCTGGCGAGCATATGTGACCTATAGAAAAATCTCTCCCTCTTAAAAAAAAAAATCTGGTACAAAAGGGTTGAGTTTGTGGTATTTGGGCTATGATAACACCTTTCCTCCCAGTTCAGCAAGGCAGATTGTACTGCAGACTTCTGTGGACAAGAACAGGGCTTTTAATTTTATTTTAGAGAGATTTTTGTTATAGGTCATGTGCACTCTAGAGAGACAGAGACAGAGAGACAGAAAGCGAGAAATCACCCCCCAGGGGCGATGGTCACGCCACAATCCCTTCTCCTCCATTCTTCTCTTGGGAGTTTGGGCACACACGCACACACACACCTGGAGGGAGTTTGAAGCTGCTGGGTCCAGTGCTTAAACCACGGTCGACTATGTGAGAGTCCAGTGATATAACCATTATGCCATCTCCTGGTCCCAAGAACAGGGCTTTCTAACCCCTACGTCTTAGCTGGGAGACTTTCTTTGCAATAGAAACAGAACTTCAGCTTTTCTCAGTTGCCTGTTGCTACAACAAAGTCTTGGGTGAATACAGTGGGGAGGTGGTAGCTTCCTTCTTCTAACCAACCACTACTTTATAATAATGGAGTTTAAAAAAATATTATTTTATTTAACTTTAGTTATTTATTTTAATTAGACCAGAAAGGGACAGAGTGAGAGAGAGAGAGAGAGGGAAAGGAAAGTGAGAAAGCAAGCCACTAGGTCTGGGACTTGAACCATGGTCGACCATGTGGGAGTCCAGTGCCCTTATCCACCATGCCACCTGCCGGCCCCCATAATAATGGAATTTGTACCTTGGGTATGGCACATTGAGGATACTGAGGCCCTGAGAGCCCTTCCCTTGCCCCTTGAAGTGAAGGTTCCACACCATGACAGGTAAGCTGAGAGTACTGCAGGCTGCTGCTTGTCGCAACCCACTTCCACCCCATCTAGGAAATACTCAGCTCCTGGGGCTAGTGTGTCACTTAGAAGCTCGTCATTGTCTCCACTTCCAGCCTTGGCTCCAAAATTTTGCCATGGGGGAGAACCAGGCAACCAAGCACGTAGTTCCTAATCTCTTCCCAAAGGAATTGACTGAATTTGAAATTGAGTGTAGAGAAGTTGAAATCTGAAGGCCCTCTCTAGAACAGTAGAGCTTGTTGTGAATGGTAGTTGGTAGGAGACTTTGGAGTCTAGAGGCCAGCTAATTTGTAGGAGAGAACCGAGGAATCAGACAGCTGGG
Organism: Tupaia belangeri chinensis; assembly: GCF_000334495.1. Classification (NCBI taxonomy): domain Eukaryota; kingdom Metazoa; phylum Chordata; class Mammalia; order Scandentia; family Tupaiidae; genus Tupaia; species Tupaia belangeri. The sequence continues at coordinate 3,368,992 of NW_006159811.1, forward strand.
AGGAGCTTTTCTGGGATGAATACAAGTATCAAATACTTGATCTCAGAAACTGTTCCACCCACAATGTGATTGGATTGGTGTGTAGATCAATTTATGTCTGGGGCACTATTGAAAATGATGGCACAATCAGGCAGAAACCAGTAGAGTTTAACAGCTGGGTATAGTTAGGAAAAGCATGGAAGGAAATCTTACCAGAATCACTGTCATCGCAGGGTTACTGTAGGATATACCCAAAGCTGTGCGTCCCTGATGGCAGAGCATCAGGAGTTTACTAAGGTGTGTGCGCGTGTGTGTGTGTGTGTGTGCGTGTGTGTTTGGGGGAGGGGGGCGCAGGACCGGGCAGGGAGATGGGCTTCAGGAAGGTGTCCTGGCCATGATAAGAGCGTGTGTGGAAGAAGGGCAATAGACTTTACTAAAATGACCCATCAGTCGCTAAACAAATAAACAAGAAAAATAACAATAAGAGGCCTGGGAGAGAAGGGCAGCCAGTTTCTAGAGTTGCAACCATGTATTATCTGAAATATCTATAGAGTTTATAATAAAAATTATGCAACATGCCAAGGAAGAGGAACGTAAGACCCATATAACTGAACAGAAGAAAGGCAGTAAGAACTTCCTTTGAGAGAGAGTTAAACAAAAAAGCAGAGATGATCAGACTGGCTAAAAACACATGATCTAAGCAGATCTTGTCTACAGGAAAAGCACTTTAGATATGAAGACAGCTCAAAAGTAAAAAAGAAAGAATATCAAAAAAACAGCAATCATGATAAAGTTAGAGTGACTATACTATTAGAAAAAAGTCTTTAAAATAAAATAAAACAAAACACAAATGTAACTAGAGGGAAATTTTATTTTAGACAGGGTCACTTTTGTTGGATTCTCGTGCCTCTGTTCTCTCAGCTGAAACTACAGCTTCACATCTCTCTGATACTTTTTTTTTTTTTTTTTTTTTAATGGTTCTTGCCATAAAGTGAATACCTCCCTGGAGAGACACAGAAAGACAGGGAGAGGGAAAGTGAGAAATCACCTCCCAGGGGGGATAGCCAGGCTGCAATCCCTTCTCATCCATTCTCCTCCTGGGATTTTGGTTACCTACACACAGGCCCAGCGTGATTTTTAAGCCATCAGTCCCCAGACTCAAAGTGCAGTTAGCCATATGGGTTTCCAGCACATTAACTACCACGCCACCTGCTGGCCCTCTGTTGGCTGTTTTTCAAACAGGGTCTTGCTATATTCCCCATGCCAGCCTTGAGCTTGAAATCCTTCTACCTCGACCTTTCTAAATTGTTGGGATTACAGTCCTAGCACACAATAGTCTACTGTGATTGGGCCAAAGAGAGAAATTTTTCTAATGATAAGTGGGTCAATCCTTCAGAAAGATATAATAATTAGATAGCGTACAATGATTACATTGTACTTATTAATTGGGCACCAAAATTCATGGAGCAAAAATCAAGAGAAATGAAGGAAGAAACAGACAGTTCAACAGTAATATTGAATAATTGGAGAGCTCTGTATCACTATTTAAATAACGGATAGAAGAACTAAAGCAGATCTAAAAGGAAATGAAAGACTGGAACACTATAAACCTGCTTGACTAAACTGATATCTTTTTTTTTTCTAAATTTATTGACTTACTTTAATTTGACCAAATAGAGAGAGAGAGAGAGAGAGAGAGAGAGAGAGAGAGAGAGAGAGAGAGAGAGAGAGAGAGAGAGAGAGAGAGAGAGAGAGAGAGAGAGAGAGAAGGAAAGTGAAAAAGCAAGCCACCAGGTTCAGGACTTGAACTGTGGTCAGCCATGTGGGAGTGTCCAGTGCCCCAATCCCCACACCACCTGCTGGCCTCCCTAACAGATAGCTTTAAAACACTCTGCTCAACAACGAAATATACATTATTCTTAAGTGCCCATAGGACATTTTCTAGGATAAACTATAAAGCAGTTCATAAAACAAACATCATTAAATTGTCAAGGATAGAATGAATACAAAGCACGTTCTACAACCACGTTGAAGGAAATTAGGAAATAGCAATGAAAAGTTTGGGAAGCTCACAAATAGATGGAAATTAAACAATACACTCATATATAACCAATGTCTCAAAAAATCATAAAGAAAATAATAAAATTCCTTGAGACAAATAAAAATGAAACTTATAACACACCAATATTGAAGGATTGCAGCCAAAACAGTGCTTGAAGGGAAATTGTAACTATCAATATCTATATAAAGAAAGAAGAAAGATTTGAAATCAATAACCTAATCTTACACCGAAGACTCTGAAAAGAGAAAATCAACCTAGACCAAAATAAGGAGAAAGAATAAAGATTAGAGCAGAAAATAATAAAATGGAGAATAAAAAATAGAAAGATTAATGAAAGAAAAGCTATCTTTTAAAAAGATTGACAAAATTGACAAGCCTTTAACTAGTTTAGCCAGAAAAAAGAGAAATCTCAAATTACTAGAAACAGAAATGAAAGAAGGGGCATTACTTTTAGGTTTACAGAAGTGAAAATGTTTGTGAAGGCATATTATGAACAACTATATGCCAACAAATTAGATGACTTAAATGAAACGAATGTATTCCTTGAAAGACACAAACTACTAAAACTGACAAGAAAGAAATGAATAAATAAACTTATACTAGGTACAGAGATTAAATCAATAACAACAAAGTTATTAAAAAAACTGATAATTATGTGAGCAATTACAATGGATATGTAAATTAGCTTGATCAGCTATTGATATACACATAATGAAAAGATGATGTTGTTCACTGTAAATATGTAGTTTTATTTTTTCAGTTAAAAAGCTTACAAAAAGAGAAATTTATCCCGTAAGAAAAGCCCAGTGCAGATAGTTTCACTACTGAATTCTCTCAAATATTCACAAAACGGTTCATTCAAAGACTTGGTAACAGCAGGTGGTGTGGTAGTTAAGGTGCTGGACACTCCCACATGGCTGACTACAGCTTGAGTCCCGGATCTGGTGGCTTGCTTTCTGACTCTCTCTCTCTCTCTCTCTCTCTCTCTCTCTGTGTATCTTTCTGGTCAAGTTAAAATAAATAAATGAATGAATAATAAAATTTAAAAAAAACGCACAAAGACTCTACAGATGCTTTCAAAAATGAGAAGAAGGAACAATTCCCAACACATTTTATGTGGTCAGTTTTATCTTGCTATCAAAACCAGACAAAAGACATCACAAAAAAAGAAAACTACAGACCGATACTGTTTATTAATATAAACATGGGCCCCAGCTGCGGTGACACAAGCAGAAGGGGAACTGCTGCACAAGACTGGAGAACAAGTGGAAAGACTTTGGTTTCACATCCCAAGTCTGCTTCTAAACACTGGGTGGCCCACAGGTGTGCCCATGATCCTGGCTGGCTGGAGGGCTCTGGGGAGGATTGCCATGTAAAGGCCCTGTCAAGGATGCTTCTCTCTCTCATGAAATAAAGAAACTTAAAAAAAAAAAAAAGTAAAAATCCCCAACAAAATATTAACAAAAGAGACATAGCATAGGGCCAGCAAGTGGTGTGGAGGTTAAGGTGCTGGATCCCACAAGGCCGGCTGCACAGTTCGAGTCCCAGACCTGGCAGCTTGAAAATCACACCAGGTGTGTGTGCCCAGAATCCTGAGAGAAGTGATTACAGAGTGGTCATCCCCTCCAACCCCCCCAGCATGATTTCTCACTTCCCCTTTCTCTGTCTCTCTCTGGTGAGTGTGCACACCCTATAGCAAACCCTAAAAAACAGAGGTACAGCACATAAAAATAATTAGACACTATGACCAAGGGGAGTTTTAACATCTGAAAATCAATTAAGGTAAACTGTTGTATCAATAGAACAAACACGTAAATGACATGATCATCTCAGTAGATGAATGAAAGGCATTTGACAAAAGACAACACTTTCTGTAATAATAATAAAAAAACAGAACAAAGTAGGGATAGAAGGAAGTTTCCTCAATTTGATAAAAAGAGAAATATAAAAAGCTGCACCATCACACTTACTGATGAAAGATTCGATGCTTTCCCCCTAAGATAAATAACATGTCAAGGATGTCTGTTCTTGCAATTTCTCTCCAATCTTTTTTTTTTTTTTTTTTTTTTTTTTGCTATAGGGCATGCCACTTCACTGGAGAGAGAGAGAGGAAAAGAAAGTGAGAAAGCACTCCCCAGGGGGAATGGTCATATCATAATCCTTTCTCCTACATTCTCCTCTGTGGAGTATGGGCAACAGGCCCATGTACCTTACATGGTTTTCAAGCCACTGGGACTGGGACTTGAATTGTGCAGTTGGCCATGTGAGAGGCAAAACACCACTCACTAGCTGGCACTCTCTTCAACATTTTTTTTTTCTCTTTTTTAGAGGTTCTTGCTATAGGGCACATGTGCTCGCCAGAAAGACAGAGAGGTAGAAAGATAGAAAGCGAGAAATCACCCCCCGGGGGGATGGTCACGCTGCATTCCCTTCTCCTCCATTCTCCTCTCAGGATTTTAGGCACGCATGCACACTCGCCTGGCGTGAGTTTTAAGCCACCGGTCCGGGACTTGAACCGTGGTCGACTACATGGGAGTTCAGTGACATAGCCATTACGCTAACTGCTGGTCCCACTTCAACATATTTTTAAAGTTTTTTTTAAAGAGTTATTCATTTTTCACATTTTTATTCATTCATTCATTCATTTTAATTTGACCAGAGAGAGAGAGAGAAAATGAGAAAGCAAGCCACCAGGTCCAGGACTCGAACTGTGGTTAGCAATGTGGGAGTATCCAGCACCTTAATCACCAAGTCACTTGCTGGCCTCATCTCTTTAACATTTTATTGGCGGTTTTAGCCAGGGAAATGAAGCTAGAAGTAGAAGCAAAAGGAATTTGGATTGGAAAGGAAGGAGTTAAAGTATCTCTATTTTAGAAGACATGCTCTTTTATAAAGAAAAAAAACATTGCGGACCAGCAGTTAGCGTAATAGCTATGTCGCTGGACTCCCACGTAGTCGACCATGGTTTGAGTCCCGGACCTGGTGGCTTAAACTCATGCCGGGTTGTGTGTGGTGCGTGCCCAAGATCCCGAGAGGAGAATGGAGGAGAAGGGATTGTGGTGCAGCCATCCTCCCTGGGGGGTGATTTCTTGCTTTCTATGTCTCTGTCTCTCTCTGTCTGTCTGGCGAGTGCACGTGACCTATAGCAAAAACCTCTCAAAAAAATTATTGGAATTAGTAACTAAGATTAACCATTTTCAGGATACAAAATTACTATGCAAGAATAAATTGTCATTTCTGTACACTTGTAATAAATAGTCTGAAGATAAAAGCAAAACGTTTCATTCATAATAGCATCTAAAAGGATAAAATACCTAGGGACAAACAAAATAAAAGAAATGTAAAATTTGTATTCTGAAAACTACAAGATAAGTGTGGAAAAAACTAAGTGGGAGGACATTCCATGTTCATGAATTGTAAAATTTAACATTGCTAAGATGGTAACACCTCCATCTGATCTACAGAGTTAATAGAATTGCTATCAGAATCCCAGATGACTGTACAAACTGACAGTTGGTTAGAAAATTCATGTGGACTGCAAAGCACCTAAAAGACAAAAAACAAACGTGAAGAAGTATAAATTAGAAAGGTCTGTACATACTGACTTCAAAACTTACTAGAAAGCAATGATAATCAAGAGAATGGTAATGGCATATGATAGGCATATAGTAAAGGGTATGAGACTGTTGAGGCTGCCATAACAAAATACCATACCCTGGTATAAATGTATAAATGTATTTATTCATAGTTTTGAAAGCTGAGAGTCCAAGGTCAAGGTATCATCAAGGATGGTTTCTGGTACAGACTCTTCCTGGTTTGTAGATGACTCCCTTCTTGCCACGTCCTCTCATGGCCTTTTCTACATGTGCGTACATTCCTGGTATCTCTTACTCTTCTTATAAGGACATAAGTACTGTTGAATTAGAGCCCCAGCCTTATGGCTCCATTTAGCCTCCATTACCTCCTTAAAGGTTTTATCTCCACATACAGTCTCATTGAAGAGTAAAGCTTCCACAAATGGGTTTTGGGTGGCAGCAATACTATTCAGTCCATTATGCAGTGGTATTTACCCTGGAGAAATAAAATGTATTCACAAAGTCCTATTCACTAACCTTCATAGCAGCTGTATTCATAACTGGTAAAAAAACAAAACAACCAAAATGCCCTCAATGGGAAAAGGGATAAGCCACTTTGGTATGTGTGTATACATTTTTATGATGGAATACTATTTATCAGGCAAGAAAAGAGTGAACAAGTGATAAACACATGGCTGACTGAGGTTCGAGTCCTGGACCTGGCGACTTGCTTTCTTGCTTTCCCTCTCTCTCTTTCTGTCTCTCTGGTCAAATTCAAAAATAATAATAGTAAAGAAAGTTAAATAAAATAAATCTTAAAAAATAAAAATAGTTTGCCAGAAGGTGTGTATGTTCATGGAGTAGG
>NW_006159811.1:3375503-3386004 GCF_000334495.1 Tupaia belangeri chinensis
GGGAAAGAGCAAAAGTAAGAGAGCACCCCCAGACAGGGCATGATCACACTACAATCCCTTCTCTATTCTTTCCTTTTTTGGGGATTCACCCAGCAATTTTTTTCAAGCTATCATGTCCAGAACTCAAACCACACAGTTGACCATGTGGGATCCAGCTGCTTTGACCACCACATCAGTGGGAGGCCCCTGAGGTTTTCTTGTCCGTGAAATGGAAAAGCACTAATATCCAATTTGCAGAATTGTTTATTTTTATATGAGGAAGGATGTGAACATGCTTTTTAAGCTATAAAATACTATACCAATGTAATTTAAAACCTAATATTGTCAGACAATTTTAAGCTGAAATATTTCAACTTTTGTGCTTTACATTAACATTTTTTTCCTCACTCCTTTCTCCATAAGAACAACTCATTGGGGACACCAGGTGGCGTGGTGGTTAAGGTGCTGGACATTCCCACATGGTTGACCATGGTTTGAGTCCTGGACCTGGTGTCTTGTTTTTTCACTTTCCTTTTTCTCTCTGTGTCTCTCTTTGGTCAAATTAAAATAAATGAATAAATAAATAAAAAAAATAAGTTTTTTTTTTTTAAAAGACTGACTCATTTAGCCTCTGAGTCAGTTACCTTCACCTCTTAGTTTCTATAACTTTAGATTACTTGTCTATTCCATGCCATCATCCAAATTTGGGCTTAAGAAATTGTGTCATTTGTAATACTATTAAAAAGACTAAACTGTATTTGGAAAACACAGATGAATATGTAGGGTTTTTTTCCCATGTGATTAATATATTCATCGAGTCATTCTTAATGGGTTCTCACTTACCTGTTACATATCAGAGCTATCAAGTTATTTTGATGTTTTTCTTTTTGGTGAAATGTTGGCCATGGGATTTTTGTTTGTTTCCCTGTTTTGACAAAGCTAGCTATTCAATTATGTTCATTTTAATTTTAGAGTTTCTCTGTGTCTAAGAACAAAAACAAAAAAAAAACCTAGATGCAAACGGAAGCTCTCAGTTATATACCAGAATAAATATCGCAAAAATAATTTCTATTTGAATTTTTTTGTTTTAACCTGGATTTTAGATGTCTCTTGACTGTAGCCTTTATGCTAATTAACTTCAATCAAATAGAGCCTGTGATTTTAGCAAGAAACGTCAGATAGAATAAGGTAAGAAAAAATATGTCAACCCTCACTTTTCATGTTGCAGCTTTTAGCACCAAAGTAATAGGACAAAAGCCTGTGTAAATTTGTTCATGCAAAACAATCACCTCCCATATCTGACTCATTACCATATAGCCATGTTCACTCATGGTAGATTCATTTCCTTTATTTGCTTTCTCTGAAGGCATTTTTTTTTCACTTTACTGTTTACTGCTTGTCCAATATTTTGTTTTTTCTACTATTCTTTGTTCAAACTGCAAAAATCTGAAATAAAAATATAATATAGAAGTATAGGCATCAGCTAACATTTTCTATGGCATATGGTACTTCAGATGCCATATGTACCAGTGTTTAGTGATTCTGGCAAAGAGGCATAGAATGGTGAAATCCAACTGCCAGGATTGCTGAAAACAAATATGTAAATGCTCCAGGGCTTTTGTTATTCATAACATACCTCTAACACAGCACATACAATATGCTGTTCATTCTGTAACTAGTATAACTAATAAGCCACATTTTCCTCTTTTATTTTTTAAGGTTTCTCCAAGTTTATGTGGTCTTTGCCTCTAACCTTGAATCTCACTGCTGAACTCTTGTTTTGTGAAGCTCGTATTCATGACAGAGGCCTAGGGGAAGACATTCCTCTTTTTTCAAGGGCATTTATTTATTTTTCAAACTAAGATCCAAAGTCTTCTGCAGGCCTCTTCTGTGAAACAAAGAAAACGCACTGGGCATGTTCTCTAGACAACACACAGTTATGAGAGAAACCAGATAATGTCAGGAAAGACAAATTTGCACAGAAAAACAAGACAAGTTTCCTTGCACGGAAACTCTCCAGTGGTCTTCCCACCACCGACGTTCTATCCGATGTAATGTAAAAGGAAGTCTGTGGAAATAATCTCTTTAAAAAAATGGAAATAGTGATCGTTTTAATAACTTTTAAGCTGCAGGAAGCATCCCAGCCCATGTACCATCATCACAATTTTGAGATAATCACAATTTGGGGAATCAAAGTTGACCTTGTTTCGTTTTGTTTTCTCTGCTAATTTGCACACAGCGGATGGGAAATATACCTAAGCCCCTGCTTTCTGTTTCATAGATGGATAGTTCCCACAAGTGGAAAGAACAGCTCTAGTACTTAGAGGTCATTATTTTCCACTTGTCATCAGACAAGCCGTTTAACCTCTTTGAGCTTGTTTCCATATGTATGATGAGGATAATATCTTCCCTGGGGATATTACTGTGAGGATAATATGCCATAATCTTTGTGAAAGTGCACTTATCTAGCATTATTATTATTAAAAAGAAAGCATCTGTAGATTTTCTGGTAGTTTAGAGACCTAAGGAGGCTTGCACTACTTACAGTATTTTTCTGTACACACAGAAACCTAGAAAGAATATTGGAAATGAAAACCGTATTTCTGTGACGATGGAATGGTCAATCATGAGAATGTCTCCTTCTGGGGTTTAATTCTTTTAGGTTGAATCAAATGAAATTGTTATTTTTATAGGTCAAAAATAGTCTAATATAAAAAAATCGATTTGGTGCTTTTTAGTAATTATTCTTTTGGGAGGGTGTGCTAGGCTTGTGCACTTGACGGAGAGAAACAGAGCAATCAGTGAGAAGGAAAATAAGAAATATCCTTCAAGGGGAAAGGCCATGCTGCAATCCCTTCTCCTCCATTCTCTTCCTGGGATTCTGGGCATGCATACTGATTTTCAAGCTGCCATGTCTGGGACTTGAACTGCAATTGGCCATGTGGGAGTCCAGCACCTTAACCACTATGCCACCTGCTGGCCCTGCTTCTTAGTTCCATAGATTCTTTGTAATATCTTACTCATGAACACACACACACGCATACGGTCACTCACCATCTCCTTTCATGTAGCTGCCGTAATTAGTGACTAGTATTGCTATCTGGTGTCCATTTCTGTTCCCTAGCGTCTTTCCTTTCCATCACTTCCAATTGGTTCCAAATTATTTTGATTTTAACTCTGATTTCTCACTTTCTATCTGTTTCTCTCTGTCTTTCCGGTGAGTGCACATGCCCTATAGCAAAAACCTCTCCACCAAAAAAAAAAAAAAAATTTCCTTTTCTCTGGGAATTACATTTTATTAATATTTTGATGTTTTTAGATCCATATGTAAAATGGAAAACAAAACAAAACTTGTCTCTGAATTTTAACAAGGACAAAAGGAAGTTACCATTGAGTTTTACCACAAGTGAAATAGTTTCAAATGCCTGGAAAAAATAGTAAGTGCAAGAACACAGTCTCTCTTTCCAGGTGTGGTTGGTCGAACAGACCTGCAGAGAATCAGAAATTAGGAATGTGTAATTCTTCTATCACTAGGCTGCCATTATTGAGAAATAATACCAATGCAGAGACCATTAACAAATAAACTTGTTCCTCTTCAGAGATGTCTGGCTTAGAGAGAAGCATTTTCTATACTAGAAACATCAACAAGCTGATATTCTGATATATTATTAACAGATCTTGTTAGATTATCTGTTCTACTGGAGAAGTCTTTCAGTGAAAAAAAAAAAAAGTAATAGCAATGACAAAAAGTTTCAAAACAGCTTGTCTTTGGTCATTAGAAGGAAACCGGGTAATGCAGACATATCCAGAGACTGCATCATCGACTACCATGATAACAGCTCTCAGGTAAGACTAGGTCATGATGCCTACCACCTTTTAGGTAAAGAAGACAGGCTTGAAAGAAGCCCAGACAGGGCCAGCAGATACATAGTGAGGTGCTGGACTCCCACATGACCCACCAAGGTTTGAATCCTGGACCTGGCAGCTTGCTTTCTTTCTCTCTCTCTCTCATGCACATGTGTGGGCCTGTAACAAATAAAATAATAATAATGATGATAAATAAAATAATTCAAAAAAAATAAGTCCAAACTGCCTTCATGAACTTCTAATAAATACATTTGAAAAATTCAGAAAGGACAGAGACAAGTGCTTCAAAATAAAGAAGTGTTCCCAGTAACAGTAGAGAACCCAGGATGGGCATGTTAACCAATTAAGCAATAAATCAATCACTTGATTCGATACCACAGAACCAACTCTTTTTTTTTTTTGGAGAGGTTTTTTTCAATAGGGCATGTGCGCTTGTCAGAAAGACAGAGAGAGACAGAGAAACAGAAAGCAAGAAATCACACCCCCCCCCGCCCCCCATGGAGGATGGCCATGCTGCAATCCCTTCTCCTCCATTCTCCTCTCTGGATCTTGGGCACGCACGCACATGGCGTGAATTTAAGCCACTGGGGCTGGGACTCAAACCACGGTCAACTACATGGGAGTCCAGCGACATAGCCATTACACCAACTGCTGGTCCCCCAACTATTTTTTAAAAATAATTATTTTATTTATTTATTATTTTCTAGTTTGATCAGAGAGAGAAAGCAAGTCACCAGGTCCAGGACTTGAACCACAGTCAGCCATGTGGGAGTCCAGTGCCTTTAAACTCCACACCACCTGCCGGCCCCAGAACCAATTCTTAAAAGAGACACTTAGGATAGAATATAAATATAGCACAGTTTGAACTCTACTTGGATTGATCAGAGTTTTCACAGAACCTAAGTTCAATCTTGAAAGGTGAATAGGACTTTATCAATTTGGAAAGAGAGGAAAGATATTACAGTCAGGGCAAACAGCATTTAGCAGATTTAGAAGTTCCTGAAGAGTTATTAATATATTGAAAAAAGCTGTGCATAGAAAGTTGGGATTTAGGGACCGGTTGGTGATGTGGTGGTGAAGATGTCTGGATCCCATATGGCAGACTGCATAGTTGAGTCCCAAACCCAGCAGCTTGGAAAACACACCAGGTGAGTGCACACCCAAAATCGTGAGAGAAGGAAGAGAGAAGAAGGAGGTGAGGGAACGATGGTGTGGCCATTCCTCCTGGCAGGCGTTTTCTTGTTCTCTCTCTCTCTGATGAGCACATATGCCACATAGCAAATGCAAATAAATAAAGTGACGGTCCCTAAAGTTTTAAAAGAGTAGAATTTACAGGGGGACCAGCAGCTAGCGTAATGGCTGTGTCGCTGGACTCCCGTGTAGTCGACCGCGGTTTGTGTCCCGGACCCGGTGGCTTAAAACTCAGGCTGGGCGCGTGTGCGTGCATGCCCAAGATCCCGAGAGGAGAATGGAGGAGAAGGGATTGTGGCGTGGCCATCCCCCCTGGGGGGTGATTTCTCGCTTTCTGTCTCTCTTTCTCTCGCTGTCTGTCTGGCGAGCGCACGCGCCCTATAGCAAAAACCTCTCAAAAGAAACAAAAAAAAAAAAAAAGAAAAGAAAAAGAAAAACAGAATATGTGTGCTATGGCAAAGATGATTTTGGAAACAGAAATATAGTTATTAGATTGTATTACTCAGAACAGAGTAAGTATTGGTGATACAGTTCTTACATTCAAACAGCATTGGCTTAAAAGCAAAAATTGGGCACGTTTCTAAATGATGGTAGGCAGTCATATATTTGGGATTCTGGATTTTCCTTACCTCCTTACCCTTTCACTCCCTTTATTTCATTTCTCCCCAACCTGCCCTCACTAAATGTCTCTGTAACGACTACTGGACATGGTGAAGCTAGCTAGCAGCGGAGGAATACCAATAACTCACCTATCACAAACTATTGTGCATGACCATAAAAATCAGACCAGGGACATTTTGGAGATGCACCAAAATTGCTGAATCACATCTTTATCCTGATTTTTGCCCCTTTTTAAAATGCTCAAAGGGAGTGATTATTCTGGGAATTCTAGTCAAGAGCAAAATAAAAAGAAGAGCAATGGTGTCATTTCTCTGTCAGATGGAAAAAAAAAAAGAAATCAAATAAACCTTTTGCTCATCAACTGGAATAGAAAGGTATTAATAGTCTTGTATTTTAAAGCATACTACGGGGACTGACAAGTGGCATGGTGGTTAAAGGTGCTGGACTCTCACGTGGCTGACCATGGTTCAAGTCTCGGACCTGGTGGCTTGCTTTCTCACTTCCTCTCTTTCTCTCTGTCTCTCTTTGATCAAACTGGAAAATAATAATGATAATAATAATAAATAAAGTTAAGTAAAATAATTCTTTCAAAAAAAAGCATACTATGATTGTACCCTATGGCTCATGTTCTTCTGAGACACGTTGAATTGATGAAAAGTACATTTCAAATATAGACAATTTTTGTGGTAAGGAGCTAGGATCTCAGCATTATTTCATCAACATGATGCATTTTCTAGGTAAATATTTATCATTATAACAGCATATACATAAAAACTCAGGTGCAAATGGTGCCAATAAAGACTTGACGTATCTCTCTATATCCATGTATATCTACATATTCTATAGAATATTTATAAATACATATATATGTGCACACACACAACATATTTTAGAAAAGCGCTAAACCCCTTTATACAAATTTGCCAACAGAATAAACAATCTTGACTATACTGCAAAGCTTGCCAAGTCCTGTCAGAAAGCTCTCGTGGCTCAATGCCGTTCTCGGGTGGTGAAGAACCACTAAAATAACCCCTTCACTCAGACTCCTGTGATTCTCTGCAGGGAGCTTTCACGGCAGTTGTCACTCTGTAAAAGCAATCAAATTTAACATATAGATACAGGCAGCGAAAACATGTGAGTGTGTGTGTGTGTGTGCGTGCTCTCACACACGTGTGTATTTAAGTATATAGCGGGACAGCTGATGTCTTTGATCTAATAAAGATATATGGGTAATTGGCAGAGGAAGTCTGTTAGGATTTCAATATTTTCCTTCTTCCCTCTCTTCCTCCCTCTCTCCCTCTCTTCTTTCCTCCTTTCCTTCCTCCCTCCTTCCCTCCTTCCTTCCTCCTTTCTTCCTTCTTTCCTTACTCATGTAAGAGAGAGTTAGAGAGAGAAAGAGCGAGCAAGAGAGAGAGAGAAAGCGCCCCCTGGTCACGCAGCAATTATTTTTCCTCCAATTCCCTGCACAGTTAGGATGCTAGGCACACACTAAACCTGGCATGAAAGCCACTGGGCTGAGATTTGAACCCCTGTTTACTATGTGAGTTCCAGCTGTCTCTAAATAGTATCTAACTGCTGCACAGGGCTTGCCCAAGATCTTTGTTGTTGTTGTTTTCAAATCAGTCTAATTCAAATTTTATTAGACCTGATGGAGATTTTTATTTAGGCTATATTCATGAATTTTAAGTCCATACTTTGTAGGATAAAATAATTACATAGAACAGCGTTTTACAAATTGTAGCTTGTGATACCCATTTAAAGGCTTTTGACCAATATTTTACAAAAAACAGACTAGAATAGAAATCAATGTACTACAGCCTGTAAGACAGTAGTACTCTATTTTGTTGCTTTAATGTGTGTGTATGTGTTGTACAATGATATCCACTTTAAAATTTAGTTTATAAGAGAAGAAGTTTGAAGTTTTTTGATATGGAGTTAATGTCCTGGTTTGTAGTCAGTACAGTATTCTCAGGTTGGAGACTGTGAACTCCCTGAAGGTAAGTATTAGATGAATTTCATCTTTATTTACCCTCCATGGCCCCAGAAGTGCCAGGCACTTAGTGGACGATCACTAAATAGTTATCAAACAAATGTTGAGAGCTCCAGATGCTGTTATTTAAAAGGATAATAAAGATAATAGTTGCTTTGATAGAATGCTTCTTACTTTTCAGAGTGCTTTCCAATCAATGATCTCATTGATAATTCAGAACTATTTTGTTGGAAGAAAGCAGCCAGAATGCCGCACTAATAAATTTCACTATCTCCTAAGTGTGCATCACATTTCAGTGATACCTAATAAGATATAATTTAAGTAGACTCTAAAATTTGTGCTTGGGGAGGACTCAGGCTTTGTGGGGCTGGAAGAGTAGAATTTTGGACACCTTCAGTATGAACAAAGCTACAAGTGTTCTTCAGTAAGAACAAAAACACAAATAGCTACTGCAAATGGCATGATAGTTAAGGCACTGGACTCCCACATAGCTGACTGCAGTTCGAGTTCTGAACCTGGCAGCTTGCTTTCTCAATTTCTCATTCTCTCCTCCCCCCAACCCCCCATCTGTCTCTCTCTGGTGAGCACATGTGCCCTGTAGCAAAATTTAGAAAATAATAATAAAGTTTATTTATTTTTTTGAATTATTTTTATGTAACTTTATTTATGTATTTTAAATTTAATCTGAGAAGGATGGAGTGAGAGCGAAACTGAGAGAGGGAAAGTGAGAAAGTAAACCACCAGGTCCAGGACTCCAACCATGGTCAGCCATGTGGGAGTCCAGCATCCTTAACCACCATGTCACCTACTGGCCTAAATAATTATTTTATTTAACTTTATTTATTATTATTGTTATTTAATTGTTGTTGTTTTGTTTTGTCCTAATATTCTTTTTAAAATTTTATTCACTCATTTATTTTTAATTTGGCAGAGAGAGACACAGAGAGAGAGAGAGAGAGAGGGGAAGTGAGAAAGCAATTCACCAGATCCAGGTCTCAAACCATGGTCAG
Source organism: Tupaia belangeri chinensis (assembly GCF_000334495.1). Classification (NCBI taxonomy): domain Eukaryota; kingdom Metazoa; phylum Chordata; class Mammalia; order Scandentia; family Tupaiidae; genus Tupaia; species Tupaia belangeri. The sequence goes on from NW_006159811.1 coordinate 3,384,162, forward strand.
CTGTGTGGTCGTGTCCAGCACCTTAACCACCATATCACATGCTGGTCTCTTTCCTAATATTCTTATTTCTCCATACTTCCTGATTCTAAGAACTGTTTACTTTTTGGGTTAATTCTTTTTTTTTTTCAAATTTTTTATTTCATTTTCTTTTATACATTCAATCCCATTATTTAGTTTACAAAATGAATATTTCAACAGGTGAACATATCTCCCTAGCCCAGTTGATAAAACTATAAAATATCTTTAACAGATAACACCACATTTCTTTGTCCCATTAATGCTTTGCTTCTCTATTTTTCTTCTAAATGTCTTTCCCAAGCCAACACAATTATAAGAGCCATTTCCTTGAAACTTTCTTTCTCTCTCTCTCTCTCTCTCTTTCTCTCTCTCTCTCATTCACATACACACATGCATAAACCCTGTTGGTTTGTCTTTTCTGGCAAATCCGAAGTAATACAGAAATATATAAGATCCTGAAAAGGCAGATGCAAATGATGAACAGATTTGGGACAATTTGACATTTTTCCTCCATGATGAAGGAAAAAAATATGTCATTAATTAATTAGATTAGGGGATGAATGTAAATTAGGTTAAAAAGACTAAGTAGCTGGGATAACAGGTCGCATGGTGTTTAAGGCACTGGATTCCCACATGGATAAGCGTGGTTTGAGTGCCAGACCTGATGACTTGAAAATTATACCAGGTACATGCATGCCCCAAATCCCAAAATGAGAATAAAAGAGATGGGATTGCAGAGTGGCCATTCTCCTAGGGAGTGAGTTCTCACTTTCCCTCTCTCTGTATTTCTTGTTTCTCTCCAGCGAGTGCACACACCCTATGGCAAAAAATAAAACACCACCACCACACAAACAAACAAGAAACAAGCAAACAAACAAACAAAACTAAACATATAGCTACTCTTGCTTAGGACCTAAATTTCCAGGAAAATATAGGCAGCACTTAAGCTGATAAAGTCAAAAAATGAAGTTTTTAAAAAGATCTTTGTAGTAAGCTAGAAAGTGTTAGTCTTTGTAACTTTGAATCCCTTCTCCTCCATTATCATTTCTGGATTTCAGGCATACACACACACCCAGCATGATTTTGAAGTTGCTGGGTTCAGGGCTTGAACCACACAGTTGGCCATGTGGGATCCAGCTACCTTAATCTCGATGCCACCTGCTGGCCTGTTGTTTTTCTATTTTATAGTATAATAATTTATGCTATACCATTTTTTTTAAATTTTTTTGCTATGGTTTTAATTTTCTCTTCTTTTTTCTAGCATCTTAAGGTACAAGTTTAGGTTATTGATTTCAGGTCATCCTTTTTTTTTTTTTCAGTGTAGAATTTTGCTGCTATAAATTTTCTTAGCCTTATGTGACCTAAAATTCATATGTTTTGGTATTTTGTGTTACCATTTTCATTTCTCAAAATATTTTCTAAGTTCATTTAAGATTTCTTTTTTTCATTCAGCAGTAAGTTGTTAATTTCCATGTATTTGTTACTTTCTCAAATTTTTTAATGCTAAAATTACCATTTTCCCTTTGGTCAAGGAGCATAGTTTGTATGATTTCAATCTTTTTAAGTTACTGAGGCTTGTTTTTTGTTTATCAAGTAGATTTAAATTACTTTCTGGGATTACTTGCCTTAATAGTGAAGAATTTCCTGTAGTATTTCTTATAAAATAGAACTGCTGGGACCAGCAGTTGGCATAATGGCTATGTTACTGGACTCCCATGTAGTCAGCCGTAGTTCAAGTCCTGGATCCAATGGCTTAAACTCACACCGGGCGCATGTGCATGCGCGCTGAAGATCCTGAGAGGATAAGAGAAGGGATTGCAGCATG
>NW_006159811.1:3386316-3410249 GCF_000334495.1 Tupaia belangeri chinensis
TCTTGCCCTATGTGAATGCCTTTTAGGGACCAGCAGTTAGCATAATGGCTATGTTGCTGGACTCCCACATAGTACTATACTGAAAAGGAGTGGAGAAAGTGGGCATCCTTGTCTTGTACTTGTTTTTAATGGAAAAGCTTTCAGGTTTTCTCCGTCGAGGATGATGTTCGCTGTGGATTTTTCATAGATAGCTTTTATTGTGTTAAGAAATGACCCTTCTATGAAGGGATGTTGTATCTTATCAAATATTTTTTCTGCATCAATTGATATGACCAAATGGTCTTTATCTTTTTTTCCTGTTAATATGGTGTATTACATTTATGGTTTTGCGTATGTTGAACCAACCTTGCATTAATTTGATTAGAGAGAGACAGAGAGAAAGTGAGATAGCAAGCCGCCTAGTCTTGAACTTAAACCATGACCTGCCATGTGGGAGTCCAGTTCCCTTAACCACCATACCATCTGCTGGGCCCTAAAATAAATAATTCTTTTTAAAAAATCCACAAATAATAGCTAGAAAATTAGGTATAATAATGAACATTTATTTAGGAGAAAAGACATTGCAAAAATTAAAGCATGTAAAAACTTGACAACTATAACAAATGTCACAAAATCCAGGAAAATATAATTTTTTTTTTCTTTTGGAGAGGCTTTTTTTGCTTGTTATAAGGCGTGTATGCTTGCCAGAAAGACAGAGAGAGACAGAGAGACAGAAAGCGAGAAAGCACCCCCCAGGGGGGATGAGCATGCTGCAATCCCTTCTCTTCCATTCTCCTCTTGGGATCTTGGGCATGTACACACACGTGCCCGGCGTGAGTTTAAGCCACTGGGTCCGGGACTCAAACTGTGGTCGAGAAAATATGATTTTTTTAAAAAAATGGCAGACATCTCTGTAATATTTTCTTCTCCCTTTATTTGTTGCATGAACTTTTATTGTCTCTCTTATGACAATTTTTTTAAAGAATTATTTTATTTAAATTTATTTATTTACTTACTTATTTTTTAAAAAAATTGACCAGAGAAGGACGGAGTGAGAGAGAGAGAAAGAGAGAGAGAGAGGGAAAGTGAGAAAGTACGCTGTCAGGTCTGAGACTTAAACCGTGGTCAGCCATGTGGGAATCCAGAACCCTTAACGATCTGCCAGCCCCAAACAACAAAAAATATTTAAGATTATTTTTCTAAAAAGAAAATAGGATATTTCTTCACATAGCCAATTGAAATAACTTATTTACTATTGACAAGCTAGGTGGATCTAGCATCATTTATGATTTCACAGTCATACTAGCTACTTTCTACAGATTCGTACCTTTCAAATACATGAATTTTTACATATTCAGTGAAGAACAATTTCATTAAACAGAAAGACAGACATAGTGGGTTTATAATTATATAAACAGTATTCTTTCTTTTTCTTTTTTCTTTTTTTTAAAGAGGTTTTGCCGTAGGGCGTATGTGTTCTCCAGAGAAAGAGAGACAGAGACAGTGAAAGGAAAAGTGAGAAATCATGCCCTGGGGGAATTGTCATGTGACAACTCCTTTTCCTTCATTCTCCCAGGATCTTGGGCATGCATGCACATGTACCAGTGTGGGTTTGAAGCCACCAGGTTCAGGACTAGAACCACAGTTGGCCATGTGAGAGTCCAGCAATGTAACCTCTATGCCATCTGCTGGCCCTTAAACTGCATTATTAAATGTATTCTAAGTAGGGATACTTTTCATTGTGATTACAGATGAGAATTGAATTCTCTATTTACAATTTTAGATATCTGATGTTTAGTAGAGTGTTCTGCAGACTAGCTTCTTGCTTAATACATTTTAACTTTATTTTACCTCTGCTGTCTTCTTAATTGTGGTGTCACGCATGCTGCCTTTAATGTTGATCATTTGCTTTTCTATTCCTTTGATACATAAGGTGGGAGCCCATCCCTAAACAACTGATGTTTGACTGAATTTGACCAAGGGGTGACAAAGGCTTAGGCGTAGAATAGAGGAGGCAAGAAGAAGCCAAGATTTTTTTCTTCTTTTTTTTGGGGGGGGTGGTAGTAGGATCTCCAGGATTCATCAGTCTCCCCCACGATTTCAGCATATGTTAGACAGATTAACTATGATTCCAGATTTTACAGATGACCCTTAACTCCTGGGCACCAGTACCTCTGGCTCCTTCCTTAGTTCCTTCAGCTTCAGGAGTTCAGGGGTAATTGCATGTGTTTGTTAATCTCAGCGTTACCTTACCTTTAGCTTAAAAAAAATTCTAGGCCTTTTAATGCCCTTGTAAATAATTTCCTTTATTAAATTCTCTCTACTGGATAATTTGACATGAGTTTGTTTTTTATGACTTGGTCTCAACTGATACGTTTTCCATGGTACAGAGTTGTTGATGAGAAACTCTCCATTCATAGGGTATTATTTCCCTCTTCAGCAGGGTGAGCCCATGCGACTGAATTTCACCCATGTGACAATACATAGAAATGATACACCTTATTTCTTTTTCTCTCTCTTTTTTTTAAAATGTACTATAAGGACCAGCAGTTGGTGTAATGGCTATGTCGCTGGACTCCCATGTAGTCAACTGTGGTTCGAGTCCTGGAGCCAGTGACAAACTCACGCTCGGCACATGTGTGTGTGTGCCCAAGATCCCGAGAGGAGAATGAAGGAAAAGGAATTGTGGCATGGCCATCTCCCCTGGGGGGGGGGTGATTTCTCGCTTTCTTTCTCTCTGACTCTTTTTGGTGAGCGCATGCGCCCTACAGCAAAAACCTCTCAAAAAAATTAAATAACTAAATAATGTACTACAGGGCACATGAACTGGCTGGAGAGAGACAGAAAGAGAGAGTGTGAGGGAAAATGAGAAAGCAACTCTTCCCCAGGGGAAAGGCAATGCCACAGATCTTTCTTCCCCATTCTGTCAGGATTTGGGGCATGCACACACTCACATACACACACACACCTGTTGTGCTTTTCAAGCTGCCTGAGTTTGAGAGTTGAACTGTGCAGTTGGTCACGTAGGATCTAACCACCTCAATCACCATAACATTATCCCAAATAATCTTCCATTCTTTCACTTCACTAGTCTGCTGGTTGGATGCCATGGCCTCAGATATTTATGAAGTCATAGGTTGTGACAAATCTGTCAGCCTAGTCTTTGATTGATTGCATGTTAAAGTCCTGCATGACCTGATTAGATTTTATGTGAACTTCGTTTCTCCATTCCAATTTTAGGTTTATCTGTTCACAGAAGCTACCATTACCTTAACTGGTACAAAGAGACTGTGTTTATTGGATGTGTTCTTAAGGGGCAGATTCTTGGCTTGAGGCTTCCAGTTCAAAGAAAATACATTGTGAAAATTTCATGGCTGGTAGTAGAAATGCTTTAGTTCATTTTCACATCAGAATTTTAAAAAGAAGTTTTTGAAAAAAATAGTATAGGTTTTTAGGTTATGAATCATGATAGACTAATACCAACTTTTCAAAATATACTTAGAAGCAACTAGTAAAAAAAAAAAACTCCATAGCAAAGCGAATGAATGCTTCATAAAACTAGTTAAGGACCTGGAAAAGAATCTTCTGAGAGTGTCTGAAAATTCTTTTCAGTGATTAATTATCATACATAAGGCTTCCTAATATGGAAAATAGATAACTGACCGTTGGTGCTGGCTTGCTTAGAAATGCTGATATTTGAGACCAGCAGTTAGCGTAATGGCTATGTCGCTGGACTCCCACGTAGTTGACCACGGTTCGTGTCCCGGATCTGGTGGCTTAAAACTCACGCCGGGCGTGTGTGCGTGTGTGCCCAAGATCCTGAGAGGAGAATGGAGGAGAAGGGATTGTGGCATGGCCATACCCCCTGAGGAGTGATTTCTCACTTTCTGTCTCTCTGTCTCTCTCTGTCTGTCTGGCGAGCACACACGCCCTATAGCGAAAAACCTCTCCAAAAGAAGAAAAGAAAAAAAGAAATGCTGATATTTGAAATAAATGCTCAGTTTGTGCATTCTGTCTGAATTTCTTAATATTTCCAACCTATACTTGGAATTAAAAAAAATTTTTATAGGAGAATTCCTATTTAGTGTATTATTATTAAAAGGACAAGACTGGGACCAGCAGATGGCATAATAATTACATGGCTGGACCCCATGTAGTAGTTCAAGTCTTGGACCTGGCAGCTTAAAACTCACTAGGTGTGTGTGTGTACATGCCCAAAATCCCAACAGGGGAATGGAGAAGGGTTTGTGGTGTGGCATTCCCTATGGGGAATGATTTCTCATTTTCTGTCTCTTTGTCTCTCTCTCTGTCTCTCTGGTGAGCACATGTGCTCTATAGCAAAAATCTCTCTCTAATAAATTTGTCTGAAATTAAATTCTATTTTTATTATTTACATGAGCAAATTATTTTTACCTTATTCAATTTACTCACTAATGTCTAGTGAGTAATTTCTCATATGTAAAAATGGGAAATATTATTATATTTATCTGATCCTTAGAATGGTTGAGAACTAAAATGAAATTACATATGAAGGATCTTCAAAAAGTTCATGGAAACATGTATTATTGAAAAAAAAAAACTGCATGAACTTAAAAATGGCACCAAAATAAACTTGTACTTTAATTTCATTTCCATTAATTTGTTGAAGTCCCCCATGTGTAAAGTGTGCATTGTTCATAGTGAATATTCTATATATGTTGATTACCATTGTTATTATTGTAATAGAAAAATATACAACTAAATAACACAAAAATATAAATAATTGGCTATATTAATACTCACAAAGAAATATTGCTAATTGTTTGGTTTATATATGTTTTAGTTAGGAAGATATTAATTGCAAATAGCAGAAAATACATTATGAATTGGTTTAAAACATCAATATATATCTTGAGATTTTGAGCACACGTACACACATGGCTGGTATATATTTTATGGGTCTTGGATTTGAATAACACAGTTGGCTGTGTGAGATTCAGTTGTGTTAACTACCATGCCACTAGCTGACCCAAGAACATTTTTTTAAAGTATTAATATTGATGTTCAATTTATTATTTTAAATTATTTGTACTTTTTGCATCTTATAAATCTGCTTAGTCAAACCCATGAATTTTTTCTTCTAGAAGTTTTATCTCTTATATTTCAGTCTATAATTTATTTCAAGTTAATTTTTGTCTATAGGTTGCATAGGTAAAGATTCTTCCTTTTTTTGTATTTAAATATTCAATTAATATGCAGTATTGCTGAAAAAACTACCTGTTATTCATTAAGGTACCTTAGCTCAGTGTTCTCAACTTCAATCCTGTTGATATTTTGGGATGACACCATATATTTCTGTATGTTTTTAAATTTATGGAGCTTATTCACATGAACATTTTAATATCCCTCTTTTTAGTTCTGTCATTTACACCATTTTTGTGACTATTTCTATGGTTCAATTTTTGTCTTTGTTATGTTCATATTTTTCTGTTTATGTTCATGCCTTATACTTTTTTTTTTAATTGCCAGAGGGTGTACACACTCATGAGAAAGACAGACAGAAGGAGAAGGAGAAAGCACCCCTCAGTGAGCTGTAGTCACAGCAAAATCCCTTCTCCTCCATTTCTTCAGATTTTGGGCATGCATGGACATATGCCCAGTGCATTTTTCAAGCTGCTGGGGCCAGCATTAGAGCCATGTGGTCAGCCATGATGGATCTGACTCCTTAACCATTAGGCCACAAGGCCAGCCCTATGCCTTCAAATTTTTGATTAGATGTCAGCTATTGTGAATGTATGTTGTTGGTTGATGGGTTTTGATTTTTTTTTTTAAGTAGTGAATTTTGTCCAAGTGCACAGCTAACCAGTTGGATTAGTTCATGCTTTTTAATCTTTGTTTATAGATACAGACAAGTCTATCTTGAACTAATTTAGTCCTACCATTAAGGTGTTGCATTTCTGAGCATTCCATCCGTGACCATGCAACATGAGATATTTCTACTCTGACTGGTGGTAAGATAAACTATTCTCAGCCTTGTGTGAGCTCCAGAATTGCTTTGTCTATCCTCCTTTTTCTTATGTAGTTTTCTTCTTATGTAGTTTTCTCTACACATGTGCAGATTAGTATTTAACCAAAGACCAAATGGGATCCATCTACAGAAATATATCAAGCTTTCTCTCCTTTGTTACTTTGCCCTACAGTTTGTAACTACCTTGAGCTCCAATCTCTATCTCCTCAACTAAGCAATACTATGGATTTCTCATTGGGTTTTGCCTTCCTATCCTGTGGACTAGAAAGGGTCTCTAAGTGGGAAGCTGGTGAAATGTAGGACTCAACTTCATTGTCTGCTGTCTCTTAGGGATCTCTGTGCTATTCTGCCTATTGTCCCATATCCAAAAATTGTCTTTTTGTGTTGTGTTTATCCATATTTTTAGTTGTTTAAAGTGGATAGGTAAATATGATCTGTGTTACTTCATCTGGTCAGAATTTGAAGTCTCCAATATTATTTATTAGGTCTGTTAAATATTCCTTCCTTTGGATGTACCATAATTTAATTATTTACCCATTGTTGGATATTTAAATTTTTCTAATTGTGAAAATTTTGGTACTTAAATATTAATATGAAAATGTTATGCATACATAGTTCTACACTTGAAAATATTAGGGTCAAGGAATACATAAAAACCAAGTCTTGGGACCAGCCAGTGGACTGGTAGTTAAGATGGCTACATCCCACATGGCTGACTGTGTAGCTTGAGTCCTAGAACCAGAGGTGAAAAACATGCCAGGCATGCGTGTAGCATGCCCAAAATCCCAAGAGGAGAACGGACTGTGATGTGGCCATCCCCTCAGGGGTGATTTCTCGCTTAGCCTCTCTTTGTGTGTGTCTGTCTCCCTCCAGTAAGCACATGCACTCTAAAGGAAACAAAAACAACAACCCCCAAAAAACCCCCAAAATAATAAGACTCTTTTTTTGGTGAATTGTAAGGTTTTTACTGATCTCATCTAAAATAAATGTTGGGATTCTTGGGAACAAATTAAATAGCAGTCTTGTTAACTATTTTTTAGTAAGCCAATATGGAAACAAATATATGGCAAGTGCTGACCAAAATAGCATCTTTGTTACCTAGAAAAGATAAGTTAGATGGTGTGCGTGCTAAATTAGTTTGCTAGCTGAACACAAAGTGAACAGAATTGCCCAAGCTCAGATAATGCCAGACTAGGGGAAACTTCCCTACAGGTTCAGCATTTGTCTCTAGAGGAGTATTGGATGCTCCTAGTGAAAGCCCACTAGCAATATTTCCCAAGAGAAAGCAGGAAGGAGTTGAATTGAAAACACTTCATTTAGTCTCCCAAATCTATCAATCAGAAAAGTTAATCTACTTGTTGGGGCAGAGGAGTAATGTTGCATAAAAGATGCCAGTAGTTACTCTAATTACAGTCTCTCAATATGAAAGAAAATATCGGTAAGAGATGATTAATGTTTTCTTGCTAATAACCTTCCATATGGAAGGCCTAAGCTTCACCTTTTCCTTTCCCCAGACTAATTATGAGATTGAGTCTATAAAGAAAATTTTACAGGTGGTATTATCTTTTGTGTTTAGATTTCCGATAACAATACCCTTCTTTATAGAGTGCTTTGTAAAGTACTCTATAGTCATGATTCAAGGCATCTTGTTTATATTGTCATGGATTTGAAATTTAGGCTAACAGTTGTGTGGGCTGGTTAACCTCTGGGATGCCCACATATTTCTTTTTCTGGTTTCTGTGTCAGGATTCATTTTATAATTTTTTTATGATTTCAATAAACTCATATTTTTTCTCTCTCCACAGACTTCTTCAGGTTCAAAGCATCCAGAGATTCCTTTTATGTGGGGTTATCTTTCTTAATAGCGTGTTGGTTCAGAGTGTCTGAATTGCTAAGAGATGATGGAGGATACATGTAGGAGATATGAGAGGTAGAATAAGAGTTTCCCAGCCAGAAGTAGAAGAGACAAGGACGGTTGTTTTTTTCCCTTTGGGCCAGCTTTCAGGCTCCCTGAGGTCTGGAAGCCTCCAGCCCTGACTCTATCTCTGTCCTAATCTTTGGTCCACACAGCTGCATCCCAAGAACTTTCCTTCTCGGCAGCCTGCTGTGCTATGCACTTGCTCCACCTTCTGTAAAGTGGAAGTACATACACTTCTTGATGTACTCTAGGGTTGCATTTTAAAAATGAGATAGCAAATGATTTTGCCCTTAGCAAGTAAGGAAAGTGTGGATTCAGTTATTATTTTGTCTTTAAAATTATTTAACTAATTTATTATTACTATTCAATTTGACTAGAGAGACACAAAGAGAGGGAGAGTGAGAAGGCAAGGCTCCAGGTCTGACACTCAAACCATGGTCGGCCATATGGAAGTCCAGCACCTCAAACACCATGCCACCTGCTGGCCCCCAGTTAACTCTTTTTTTAAAAGAGGTTTTTGCCTTAGGGCACATGTGCTTGCTGGAGAGAGAAGCAGAGACAGTGAAAGAGAAAGTGAGAAATCATCACCCAGGAAGATGACCATGTTGCAATCCCTTCTCCTGCATTCTCCTCCTGCGATCGTAGGCATGCACGCACACACACTTGGTGTGATTTTGAAGCCACGAGATCTGGGACTTGAACCGTGGTCAGCCATGTGGGAGTCCAGCGACGTAACTGTGTGCTATCTGCTGGCCCCAGACTCAGTTATTCTTTGAAGACATTAAGTTTATAGACAGTGTGTGACATAAACAAATTTCTTGGAGCCCGCTTTGCCAGATGCTGGGGATTGTGCAGTAGCATAATTTGAACTTGCAATTAAAATGATCTCAGCCTCTTCCTTTGTTGATGATGGGCAACTAGTTGGTTATTTGCCAGGATCCTAAATGAGAAAAGGAAGACATTTTTACTTCGCTTTCTGTCTCCCAGTATATTAGCATACATTCCTGGCTTGGCAGTTAAGGCAGCTGGATCCCATATGGCTAACCATGTGTTTCAAGTCCCGGACCTGGTAGCCTAAGAACCATGCAGGGTGTGTGTGCATGCATGTCCAAAATTCCAAAAGGAAGGAGAGATGGAGGAGAAAGGATTGGAGCATGGCCATTCTCATAGGGGGTGCTTCCTCGACTCCCCCCACTCCCCATGAGCACATGCACCCTTTAGCACACACACACACACACACACACACACACACACATTCTGTAGAATCAAACATTTGAAGACAAATAGCTTTTTTTTCAGGAGGTGCTCTGTGAAAACATTAGCAAGGGAGCAGAAAAGTAAAACCAGATAGCAAAGGAAAGAAAGCCAAGAAAGAGAGTGCTTAGGATGCAGGGTGAAACAGAGTAAACATAAGCCTCAGGTTTATCCCCTTCAGGCTGGGAGGGAGATGGGGTGTTTATATACCACGTCCACCAGTCATTGGCTGAGGGTTGACTCAGTAGGGAATTTACTTTGAAGAATGCCCTGTTTGCTCTATGTGGAGGCAGAGCAGGTTCTGCTGACCAGAGAAACCGTTAGGCAAGAGGTGAATGGGGCTACAGTGCCACAGGCAGGATGAACAGATGGTAAGGGCTGAGGGGAGACGGTAAGGGCTGATGGGAGGTGGCAAGGGCTTCGACAGTGTCCACTATGGTCTGCTCCTGGCATGACTTAGATCCATTCATGACCCCTGATGACTTTACTCTGCTGTGTTGCCAGTTCTTCAGATTTGTGACTGGTCACAGCTTTGAAGAAACAAACAATATTAAAACCCCCAATAAGCTGTTTAATACAAGGTTAGTGGGACAAACTGCAGACCTCTTCTGCAGTTAATGTTAAGGTCATGACTGAACTTAATTTTCTCCTTCTAGTGAACATTTAGTTTCTCCTCACCTGTGGACAGCACTTTTGCTTGTCTAGGTGGCGTACTCACTTGAGTATCCCAAACCTTCACTGAGGGGTCTGAGTCCTGAGTTACTGTACTCTTATCTGGATGATGTTTCTGGAATTTTCCATTTTTTTTTTCCATTTGTGGTTACCATGAGGCATCTTGACTCTAAGAGATACTTTTCTAGATACCTAATTTGTATCAGTAACTGATAACGACAAACAGGGAGTATAGTTCCTTTTCTCTTTGCCTGAAACAGTGGCCATGTTATTTATTTACAACCAGATGTCACCTACAGATTTGTGTTTATTGAAAATATTTACTATGTCAGAGCCAGTAGGTGGTGTAGTGGTTAAGGTGCTGGATTCCCATGTGGCTGATAGCAGTTTGAGTCCCAAGCCTGGCAGTTTGAAAATCACACCAGGCACATGTGCATGTGTGCCCAAAATCCCGTGAGGAGAAAGAGAAGGTATTGTGGCATGGCCATCCCCCTGGGGGGTGATTTCTCACTTTCTGTCTCTGTCTCTCCAGTGAACACATGTGCCCTATAGCAAAAATCTCTCTCAAATAAATTAATTCATTAAGTACGTTCAAAAGAAGAAAAAATATACTGTGTTCCTGGTGGGATTTCTCCTATGGCTGCTTGGAAGTGGCTCAGATACAGAAACTGGGTAAAGGACCATGATTTTTTTATTGCGGTGACTAACATTAACCTTCTGCTACCTTTGACCACTTTTTGGTAATACAGGTTACACAATATCCATATTGTCTTCCCATACCATTTGCTGCATGGAACTCCAAATCTATTAGATACTGCTGTGTGCCCCTGTTGTTGAGGACCTCTGATTTCAGTCCAGCTTTGGTGACTAGGTTCATCTTGCCTTTAGAACTTAAGTGCTACCACTTCTCTTATTTTAGAGTCCTGTTTTCCTTACTGAAACTAGGGCGCCCAGTTTTATGCCTTACTCTTATCTGACTCACAGAGGGTGGCCACCTCTAATCAACAATGCTGATGCCTTCTTTACTGTCCTAATGAAGGAAGTATCCTCTGGGACCTCCTGAGGAATACAGCTGGTGGGTTCTCTAATTAGACATAATAAATCTATTTTAACATGAGCCTTTGACCTCATCATCTATACTCCCCCAAGGCAATGCTACCACATTTGCTATAGGCCGTTATTATCTCCAAGTTTCAAGGAATCTCCTAGCAGCAAGTTAAGATTGATTCAAAGGCACCAGGTCCCTGGTGGCTTCCTTTTTTCTGACTTTACCCCTCTCTCTCCTTCTCTGTCTCTTTCTGGTCAAATTGAAAAATATAATAATAATTATAATAATAATAATAAATACAGTTAAAAATAGAGCACATTTTTTGTTAATGTCCTGGGTCATGGAAGAGTATCTTGAGATCACCAAACGCTCTTAAACAGCTTTATATCTACCCCTTCTCTGTTCTCCCCCCTCAGATTCCTTCTTAGCCATTATCTGAGTATATGTTAGTCAAGTTCTGAGGCTTCTATGGTAAATAACCTTTGTCTTCCATAGCAGAAACAATACTTGCCTAGTCTAGGCTGGCTCGAGAGTTGCTCCCAATTACTGTTCTAAGATGGTTGTTCTGAAAATGTGGTCTAGACAATCTGCACCACCTGGGAATTGTTAGAAATGTAAATTTCCAAGGCCCATTCTGGATCTACTGAGTTGGGAAATCCAGGGGTGAGGATTGAATAATCTACAATTAAATCAGCCCTCCAAGTGATACAGATAACACAATAAAGTATGAGAAACCACTTATTGAAAAGTCAGAACAGAGATGGGGCAGATCTTGAGGAAGTCAGGAATCATCTTGTGGAGCACCTCCCTCAGCAGATCCTTTTCTGTGGTCTCCAGTAAGGAGAGGCCATGATCATCTCCTAAAGAGGAGAGAGTTGTTTCTGCTAGCTAAAGAATTTCAAGAAATTCAGTGCCTAAAGTTTTTCATGTGTATACTCCCAGATGTCCTCAGCCCAGATTTTAGGTTCACGTTTTCTCTATCAAAGCTGAGTCTGGCATAAAGAATTGCCAATAGATTATAAATTACTCCTGTTATTTTCTTAGTAAAATCCATAGCCTGGTTTTGGCCTGGTCTGTCTTCTGTCTGGAGGAAGATGAGGGTCTTTTTAAAAAAAATGTATTTATTTTATTTTATTTGTTATTATTTTTAAATTGAACAGAGAGAAACAAAGAGAAAGAGAAAGGGAAAGTAAGAAAGCAAGCCACCAGGTCCAGGTCTCAAACCACAGTCAGCCACGTGGGAGTCCCACACCTTAACCACCACACAACCTGCTGGCCCCAATGAGGGTTTCTTTAAATATAGTTATAACAGACCCATGGCTTCCACACTGTGTTCTGAATTGATACTTGCCTAACCTCTGATCTTTCTCCTTTTATCACTTCAGTGAAACAACATCCAAATACCTCCATGGGTTTTACCATTATCACTGTCTTCTTGTCTTTCAAATCCTAGAAATGTTACATATACAATGCATCCTCTCCCATCTGTAGCCCATCCTAAATCACCACAAGTGTTGGGTCAACCTGCAGCACAGTAGTTAAGAGAGCCAGATCCCACATGGCTGGCCACAGTTTGAGTCCTGTCCAGTGTCTTGAAAACATGCTAGGCATGTGTGTGTGTATATACCCCAAATCCTGACAAGAAGGAGGAATGGAGGAAAAAATATATAGTGTAATCATACTCCATTGGGGGTGCTTTCACTCTCTCTTCCTCGCACCCTCTGGCAATAAAAAATGAGCAAACAAAACAGAGGTATATTATCCATTGCAACATTAAAACAAAAAATTACATTGCTACAGTACAAGTGTTGCCACCTTCCTGTTGCTGACTTAGTTTGGGTTCCTCAAAGACAATATCTAAGAGAAGTGTTCATTTGCACGTAAATTTAGCAATTCCCATCTCATTGCCCAGAAAGGAGTCACTTGGCCTAATTGCACTGGTGATCATTCAAGTCATAATTTAGTTTTCATATGAGCTACAATGGTAAGCAGCAAGAGAGGAGGGGAATTAAAATGGATATTGGCTCAACCAAACAATATTTACCATAAAAGGTATATAAAAATATTACCCAACCATACACACAACATGCACCAACACATTTCTGTCAGTGCATATGCATTTTATTCTAGCTTCTGTTCATATATATGAACATATATCATGATGTTCACTTTTTTAAGGAGATGGAGAAATAAGAAATCTTTACACTTAAAAGCAGTTCTAGGGACCAGCGGTTAGTGTAATGACTATGTCGCTGGACTCCCATGTAGTCGACTGCGGTTCGCATCCCGGACCTGGTGGCTTAAAACTCACACCGGGCACGTGTGCGTGCGTGCCCAAGATCCCGAGAGGAGAACGGAGGAGAAGGGATTGCAGCATGGCCATCCCCCCTGGGGGGTGATTTCTCACTTTCTGTCTCTCTGTCTCTGTCTTTCTGGTGAGCACACACACCCTATAGCAAAAATCCTCTCCAAAAAAAAAAAAAAAGCAGTTCTAAGCAGGCAGGGTTTACGTTGCCAGTAGCTCATTTAGAAGCTGGTAAATCACAAAGAAAAAAATCACAGGGATATACAGCATTATGAAAAACAGCAAAGACTCATAAAGATTGCTCAAAGTCTATTGACCTAAAGTGAGTCTTAGGACTGTGTTGACGTGTTTCGTGGACTAAATCAGGAAGTTCTTCATTTCCTGATTAAGAAACTATGAGTGGTGAGGTTTACTCACCTGATCGCCTCTCATGCAGTAGACATTGTTAGAGGTTGGCAAAGTCTCAGTTTTTAAAAAAAAGCGAGATAAATCAATGTAATGTTAAACACAATGTTAGATTAAAAAGTCAATTTGAGGAGCCAATAGGTGGCATGGTGGTTAAGGTGCTGGACTCTCACACATTGCTGATCATAGTTCTAGTCCTGGACCTGGTGACTTGCTATCTCCCTTTCCCTCTTACTCTTCTCTGGTCAAATTGAAATAAATGAATGAATAAATAAAATTAAATAATTATTTTTAAAAGTTCATTTGAAACTTGACCCTCCAAAAATACAACTTTTCCTCTATTTTTCTCTAAAATTTTACAATTATTAGTAATTGGAATATACAATTCAATATACAAATAAGTAGACTCTGAAATGCCCAGATTCTCTTTTCTGCTAATATTTTCCACTGAAAGGAAGCATGATTCTTCAAGAGTAGCTGTTTCAATGTCATGAAGCAGGTAAAAGTTAGAATTTGAAAGAACAGGGAGGCCTGGCCTGTGGCCTGGTGGTTAAGGAGAGATGATCCCACATGGAAGACTTTGTGGTTTAAATCCTGGCCGAGGTGGCTTGAGAAACACACTTCGCACATATGTGTGCATGTCCCAGATCCTAACAGGATGGAGAAATGGAGAAGAAGGGATTGTAATGTGACCACAGTCCACTGGGGGTGCTTTCTCCCCCTACCCTCTCTCTGACAGCATATGTATTCCCTCTGGCAAAAAAAAAAAAAAAAAAAAAAAGAATATTAGGGGATCAAGCTTGAAAAGATAAAGGAGCTATCTAATGAAGTGCTCACTATTCAAGTTATGAACATTCGAGCATCAAAATGAAATCATAATTATTGTTAATTAACATAGATTAAATGTGCAAAAGTCCATAAATTTATGATGTAGCAAAAAAACATAAACATAAAAAGTTTGAAACAAAAAATAAAGAATATAGTAGAATAGGATTATGCTTAAAATTATTTTACTAAGTAGAGAATGTTATTGATTCATCTATTAAGCATATAATTTTATAAATTATAGCTTTGTTTGTATCTTTCTGAGTAAACGGAGAAGAATAATACAGAGAACAGTAAGTAAAAGAAATGTTCCTGAAAAAGTGGAAATAAACAAACACCATCAGTGTTAGTGGTTATCTGTAATCAGCAGTACTACGTGTACAAAGTAGTAAAGTTGTGCACAATAACCAAGTAGAAAGAGGGTTTAATTGTGTATACAGAGAGAACAGATTTGACAAATGTCTTACGGAGGAGATTTATTTCCACATAACTCACTCTATCTCCTAGGAGATGAGACTTCTAGATGGCTCTACTAATTATAATGAGATATAGACAAAATATCAATAAATCCCTAATTGTAGGCAGCTTTCTAAGATGATTCATGCCTCATAGTACTCACTTCCTGTGTAATCCCCTGCCCTTGAATGAGGGCTGGACCTCATCACTAACATCTAGTGAATAAAATATAGCAAAAGTAATGAGATATCATTTCCTAGATTAGGTTATGAAAAGATAGTGACTTACATTGTTCACTATCTCTGACTTTATTAGCTTGCTTGCTCCAACAAAGCCAAATTTCATGTCATGAGCTGCCCTGGGGAGAAGGCCATGTGACAAAGAATTGAGGAAGTGCTTTCTGGCCAGCAGTTATTGAGGAACTGTGATATTCCATCCTGCAGCCAAGAAGGAACTGAATTCTCCCCATGGCCAAATGAGTGATCTTGGGAGCTTTCTCTGTTGAGCCTTGTGATAACTGAATCTCTAGATGTCACCTTGATTGTAGACTTGAGAATTTATCAGAGAAATGCAGCTTGGCACTTCCTTGTCCTAAGTGATATGGGGACATGGGAGTGCAGGAGTGATCAGGCCCAGCACCCACAGTGAGACACGGATCGTCTTATGAATTCTATGGGTTGTGAAGAATTAGAGACTGGGACACAGAGAAGGGATAGCAAGTGGAGTTTATTAAGAAAGGGAAGGAAGACTAGAACTCCCAAGCAGAGAGTGTATCCTGAATGGGTTTCTGAAGAGGAACTGAGGTAAGAGTTTTATATTTTTTTAAGAGAGATTTTGCTATAGGGCATGTGCACTCACCAGAGAGAGACAGAAAGCAAGAAATTACCTCCCAGGGGGATGACCATGCCACAATCCCTTCTCCTCCATTCTCCTTTTGGGAATTTGTGCATGCCTGCACATGTGCCCAGTGTGAGTTTCAAGCCACTGGATCCAGGACTTGAACCGTGATTGGCCATATGGGAGTCCAGTGATGTAGCAATTATGCCATCTGCTGGTCCTGAGGTGAGGGGTTTCATCTGAGTCAGAAGGGCTTCGTCTATGCTCGTTCTCAGGCCTGACTTGTGCATGTGTTTCCCTCATGATGGGGGTCACATGTTGGATGGATCTGATTATTTTTCTCCTAATTTTTGGAGTGGGTACAAAGGTCAGGAGATTTCTCTTTGCCTAAAAGCTTTAGGACACACAAGACCATTACCGTCTTCCTAGAATGTGATGGGATAAAGAAAAAAGCCTCTGTCTTAGGTCATAATGTCTAGGGTAATTTATTGAGTTACTGTTGCAAGTCTTCTCTCCTAAGCAAGCAGCTAAACTATCATGTTTGTATCTTAAAATGTAGCCATTTTGTGGGACCAGCAGGTGGCATAATGGTTACATTGCTAGACTCCCACATAATAACTGTGGTTTGAGTCCCCAACCTGGCAGCTTAAAAATTCACGAGAGTGTGTGCATGTATGTACCCAAAATCTTGAGACTGGGAGAGAAGGGACTGTGGCATGGCCATTCTCTCTGGGGGGGAGGGGTAATTTCTCACTTTCTGTCTCTTCATTTCTATCTCTCTCGTGAGTGCACACATCCTATAACAAAAATCTCTAAAATAAATAAATAAATAAATAAATAAATACATACATACATACATACGTAAAGCTTGCTATTTTATGATTTGGGGCCTATACCCTAACTATATTCTTAGGGTCTGTCTCCTACCTCACATGGATTTTTACAAAGTAGTGGTTACGAGTCACAAGAATTCTTATATAATTAGGCTTGTGATACGGGTGTCCTTTGGACCAAATTATGCTACTCCTTCAATAGCATTTTCCATGTATTTGAGCCTATTAGTTTATTTCATAGCTTTCATTGAACCCAGGTACTTTGGATTTATAAATTAGGAGTTGTATGGCCCTTGATCTCTGACTTTGTTTTTCCTAATAGAGCTTTGGCTGGAAGGACAAAGGGCGGGGAAAAATGTGACTTCCATTAAGTTAAAGTGAGTTGACTGGTTTCTGTCTTTCTTTTCTTCTTAGTGTTCCCTACTAGTTCTTCTTCCACTACTTCTACCTAACTGCCTAGCCAGAGTCTGCCTCACGGATATCAATCAGGAATTGGCAGATAATTCATACTTTTTAATCCGGGTTACAGGTAGAACACCTTTTCATTTGTATTCTTTAAGGTTTCTGTTAGAGGGAACCAGCAGTTAGTGTAATGGCTATGTCGCTGGACTCCCACGTAGTCGACCGCGGTTCATGTCCCGGACCCGGTGGCTTAAAACTCACGCCGGGCGCGTGTGCGTGCGTGCCCAAGATCCCAAGAGGAGAATGGAGGAGAAAGGATTGCAGCGTGACCATCCCCCGGGGGCGTGATTTCTCGCTTTCTGTCTCTATGTCTCTCTCTGTCTGTCTGGCGAGCGCACGCGCCCTGTAGCGAAAATCTCTCCCAAAAAAAAAAAAGATTTCTGTTAGAAAGATATTTATGCTAAACTCTTTGTATCCCTGTGTAAGAATGAGAACATGCCACTGGTCAAGAAGAGAGCTAATAAAGAAAAATGTGTAATCATGTGGATTTTAAATTCCAGAAAAAAAACCCTAACAACTGGTTTTAGTGTAAGTGAAGTAATAAAGTTATTGTTATTTGGTAGGCATTTTATTTATTTCTTAAGGGGTTTAAAGCATTAGATTATAATATAGTAGCTTTGAGATTTAAACTGAATTTTAGAACAATTCGAATAAATTTTTTTCCGTCCAAAATACACTGTATATTGGCTCAATCAAGCACATCAACATACGTGTTATCAACAAATAATTTTCCATTTCTTATGTCTTGTATACTTTGTTTTTGTTTTTGCCATCCTTGATTCCCTATCCCTCACCCTCTGCCGTGTCCCACCCTCCTCCTACATTGTCTCTGGTATCCATAGTTGCTTTCTATGCCTTTCCCTCCCCCCCCCATTTAATTGATTTGCTAATGAACTTAATTAGTCTAAATATTTCCAATAGCAAGCGCAGCTGACATATACATATACATGAACCCAAGTCTGACTTTAGGCATAAACCTCAGTGAGTAGAATGAACATACTATAAAGTAGTACCTAGCTGGGCCTATATAGCTTACTGCAGTCATCAAATATGCATTTTTAAAAAAAATTTCGATAAGAACAGTTTTAGTGTTTTTTTTTTCTCCTGAAACTTTTTTTTTTAAGTTAATTTACATTCATTCCCTGAGCATCATCACAACATACTAAATGTGGTTTCCCATCTAGAATAAACTGCATAGTGGCTTAACATTTTGTTGATCACACAATATCATAAGTAATCTAACTACTTAATAATTTGAATAAATTTATCCTTAATGTTAAAATGCTTGAGGGAATCTTGACTTATTAATTATGTAAGTACAGTGTAAATATCTTCAGAAATGTTAAGTTTTAGTGCTTTAAGGACTATTACATACTTAATGTTTTCATTAGATAAATAAGTTGAACATTGTGGATATTCTACTTGATACACATGAGCACCTTAGACATTGATGAGTCTGTCACTACTGGTTATTAATTCTGAGAGATTTCTAAAATTTTCAATGCTTCTGAACTGTTCATGACTTCTGTAGCTTTATTTGCCCTTAATAAATGAGAGTGAGCTCTAAGGATTTTCTATTTTCATTTCTTAATAGTAACCCAGATTCTAACTAATTCCAAATGATCCTTTTTAACTTTTTTACACTTTACTGAGATATCATCAACCAATAAAAAAATATATATTTAAGATTTATATATAAAGATTTTATGTATTTATAATGATATATAAAAGATATATATTCATTATATATTTCTATATTAATATTAAATATGTATTTTATATATGTTTTTATATATAAAGATTAAATATATTTATAGTTTTAATATTTTTATACATTATATAATAATTACCCAAATTAAACTAATTAACACATCCATCAATGCACATACAGTAGTTACCCTTTTGTGTGTGTGTGTTGAAGATGCAGAATTATTTTTGTTTTAAAAGAATATTCTAAAAGAATATTTAATTTTATTTATTATTATTAATTTTAATTTGCTATTGGGCACACGCAGTCGCTAGAGAGAGACAAAGAGGGAAACTGAGAAAGCAAGCTGCCAGGTCTGAGACTCAAACCATGGTGGGCCATGTGGGAGTTCAGTGCCTTAACCACCATGCCATCTGCTGGCCCCAGAATTATCTTTTAATAGTAATGATAGAAACTAGATAATATTAGTTATTGGTCAAAAATGAATTTTTTGAATATTGGGTGTGTTATTTATTTATTTTTCCAATGAGGCATTTTATTTGTATGCATGTATAACATCCCTAGAAAAAGAATCCCAGAATTTTCCTTCCTGTATGTTTCCATCTTGCTTCTTCGTGGTCCTAATGAAACTAAACTGACAGGATGGGAGCAGATTATTCTGTCATTTCTATTGACCTTTGAGCTGCACATTAAATCTGGGGCCGATCACTCCACACTTGTTTAATTTACCTGTGAGGTTCACAACAATTTTTCCAGCTCTGTGGTCATCAATGATTTCAAATATGCCATTGTAATGATGCTTCAGCATCACAGTTGGAAACTGGACAATGACTTTGGAGCACGGCCTAATAAGAACCTGGCGTTTGCCTCTCTTTTTGGCATTGTTGATGCACTTGAGGGCATCAGCCAAGATTCACGTGCACCATTATGGTGGCAGAGAAAGATGGCGGGAAGAGGATGGAAGATGTGAGTACAGGGAGTTATGGGAAGAGGCCTGGCTATCCTATTGGGTGTGTTATTGATCTGGCTATTGTTATGGATGACTAAAACCCAATATCACTGGATACCTGTTGCAGAATCCTTTAGAATGCATTCAAATTTTTTCCTCTAAAGAACAAGAATCCAAGGAGTCCTCCATTGGTTGAAGTTGCCCTTGAGAATCCTTGCACTTCTGGACTTCCCTGGATGCAAGAAACTAATTCAAGTGAAAGAATTCAGGACTCATTTTTAAGTGTTTTTTTTTTTTTAGGTAGATAACAGCACTTCGTATTTTCCCCATTTATATTCAAATCCATGTTAAAAAATACATCTTTTTTTATTCACAGAATCTAGAAGTAGAAAATGGTAAGGGTTGTTGGAGGTTGTGTGATATTAAAGATGGCAACAGCTCCACAGCAATTCTGCCCTTTCTGCTAGGACTAGAGAGCTTGTTTTTTCCATAGTCCTGAGTCTCATTTGACCTGGAGGATTTTTAACTAGTGTGACAGTCCTGTCCTCTGCCCATTCGCATATCCCTCTCCTAGAAAGGAAAGGGTGATTTATTCAATAGTTGGGTTTTGAAGGAGAGACTAGGTATGTGCAGTCTTCTCATTTCCTGTTTTTCTTGGGATCTAGCTGCACAGAGAAAACACACATCCCATTTGGCTCCTCTCACCAGAAGGTTCACAAGGGAAGGTACTTCACTTGGTGGTGCCCGTGGTGGTTTATTGTTCTCTGTGACTACATGAGTAAGTGTAAGGAACGCCAGTCCAAACAATAATCGTGCTATTTTAAATTTTCATCTGCTTTATTCTTGTTTTTCTTTTATTTACTCCAGAATGAGTCATACAAGGAAGGTGTAACTTATTATTCCAACGCCAACATTGTTGTATCTTTAAACCATAGAAATATGGCTTGAAATTTACTGATAGACTTTTCCTTTTTGAATACAGTTGCAAATAATGATTACTGTAAAGTCACATGACTGCTAATCAGGAAGGTAGTTCCTTTTCCACAAATTTCACATCTAGAATTAGATTTGCAGGTTTTAACCACATCAGGCATCTGTTTCCATAGCTTTGTTAGAACCGTGATGGTCTGCGTATCATTCTTTTATGATTTCACTTCACACAATCCTTTCTTTATAACGTTTTCTTTCTTACTTACGTTCCATTATTATGCATCTCAATAGCAAACAATATGTTTTGTCAACATATGTGTATACTACATGACGATCAGATCAAGAATATTATCATGTACAACATTTTCAACAGAGAAATTTACATTTATTTTCTGTTAAGTGTTTCTTCCCTTTACTCCTCTCACCCACCCTCTGCTCCCTAATGGTCTCTGGTAACCACACTTGTCCTCCCTACTATCATATCTTCAGATCGTTCCACAAATTCTTTTTTCCTCCCATAGGGCATGTGCTTTTGCTAAAGAGAAAGAGAGAGAGGGAAAGTGAGAAATCACCCCCTGGGGTGGTGGGGAGGGAGTTGCCCAGCCACAATCCTTTTTTGCCTTCTCCTCCATTTTCTTCTCTGAGTTTTGGGCACCTACACACATGTGCCCCAAATGACTACATTGTTTTTCTGTTATCTCCCGGCACGAAATAATGCCTCATTGAAATGTTCTAATCTATTCTCTAGCGTGCTTGTGGATATAAAGTAAAAATAAGCTGTTCACAATTGGCCCTTAGTATTAAGGTATGACAGCACCCATAGGGTCTATGCTATTTGTGGTTTATGAGTAAGGAATGTTTTTAATTTTTTAAAATTTATTTATTTATTATTTATTTTAATTTTGACTAGAAAAGGATGGAATGAGAGAGATAGAGAGAAAGAGAGAAAGAAAGTGAGAAAGCAAGCCACTAGGTTCGGGACTCAAACCAGAGTTGGCCATGTGAGAGTCCAGCACCCTTAACCACCGTACCACCTGCCAACCCCAAGTAAGGAAATTTCCAAGAGAATTCTCAAATTCATAACATGGAGATTTTTACCTTCTTTGCCTTTTGTTAAGAAAGGTAGCTTCCTCCAGGATCTGATTGTGAACAGTAAAAGGTCCCTTTAACTATTGCTTTAACAGTTGATTTAATTTATCCATTTCCAAATCAAGTGGATTCAAAATGGTGTTATGCACTAAAATAACAATATAAGGCTAATTCTCCTTTATAAATGTTTTATTTTAGCCATTCATTAAATCATTCAGTATTAAGGACTGGTTCAGAGGCTGATCTTATTTATTTAATTTGCCAGAGCATACATGTGCTCATTGGCGAGAGTGGAGAAAGTACTCCCCAGTGGGGAAGAGTCATGCCACAATCCTTTCTGCTCCATTTCTCCATCCTGTTGAGATTTGGGGCTCCCATGCACATGTGCCCCAGTGTGTTTTCCAGGCTGCAGTGTCTGTGACCAGAACTGCTTTGTCAGCCATATGGGATCTAGCCACCTTAACCACTAGGCCATGGGGCTTGCCCCAGAGGTTAGTCTCATTAACATCTTCATAAACCATCTTCTCATAACATCTTTATAAACCATCTTGGAAAAAGAAATGTTCACAATGAAAGTCCCATGTTTGTCAAAGACTCTAAGCTCTTCTGTTTAATGAAATGATAAGTTAATAAGGATAAACAAGAAGACTTTGTGAAGTTGTGTTAGTGGACAGAAATTTTTTTTTCCTTTTTTTGTAGAGGTTTTCTTTATAGGGTGTGTGCACTCACCAGAAAGACAGAGAAAGACAGAGAGACAGCGAGAAATCACTCCCCAGGGATGATGGCCATGCAATCCCTTCTCCTCCATTCTCTTTTCGGGATCTTGGGCATGCATGCACACGTGCCCAGCGTGAATTTAAGCCACCAGATCTGAGACTTGAACCATGGTCGACTACATGGGAGTCCGGTGACATAGCCATTATGCCAACTGCTGGTCTCCAGAAATTTTTTTTTTAGAGAGAGATTTTTGCTATAAGACATGTGTGCTCATCAGAGACACATAGGGACAGAAAAAGTGAGAAGTCATCTCCTACTCCCTGAAGGGTGAATGACTACACTGCTATCCCTTCTTCTCCATTCTCCTCTCAGGATTTTGGGCACACACATCTGGCTTGAATTTCAAGCTTCCAGGTCCAGGACTTGAACCTCATTTGGCCATGGTGGAGTCCAGTGCCATAACCACTAAGCAACCTGCTGGCTACAGTGGACAGAAATTTGATATGAGTCTCAGAGATGACAAAGACAAGAAAATGAGACAATGCTTTGACAGTGAAAATAATTCAAATTTTATCTGTATACTACAGAGAATGGGATTTAAAACCATCCATACTTTTTTCTTTTTCTTTTTTTTTTCTTTCTTTTTTTTTGTCATAGGGCACGTGCACTCACTGAAGAGAGAAAGACAGAGCTAGAGAGACGGAAAGTGAGATGTCATTCCCCGGGGGAGGGATAGCCATGCCACAATCCCTTTTCCTCCAGTCTCTGAGGATTTTGAGCACTCATGCATACACACTTGATGTAATTTTTAAGCTGCCAGGTCCAGGACTTGAACACCGTTGGTTATGTGAAAGTCCAGCACCTTAACCATTATGCCACATTTTGGCCCTGAAGCTACCAATTTTCATTCAGAGATTTTTTTGTAAACTCTTCTTTGAGGGCAAGGATGAGTTTGTTAAATGCTGATGAAATCCTGACAACCACAAGGAAGGAACATGCTATGGCTTGCATATTTGTCCCCTTCATGTCGAAATGTAGTTGTCATTGTAATGGTAGTGGGAGGTGGGGCCTTTAAAATGCAATTAAGTCAGGAGGACTCTACCCTACTGCATGGATAACTGCCCTTATTGGGGAGTGGGTTAGTTATCATGGGAAAGGGCTCCTGATAAAAGGATGAGTTTGGCCCCCATCTTGTTCTCTCTCTCTTTCATGTGCTCGCTCTTGCCTTCTGCCATGGGATTACCCTCAACAGCCAGTGCTGTATTCTTCAACTTCCTGGAAGGACCATGACCCAAATAAAGTCCTACTCTTTTTTTTTAATTTGAAAAATTATTTAATTTAATTTTATTTATTCACTTATTTATTTTAATTTGACCAGATAAAGACACAAAGATTGCGGCCATCCCCCCTGGGGGGTGATTTCCCACTTTCTGTCTCTCTGTCTCTCTCTGTCTGTCTGGCGAGCACACATGCCCTATGGCAAAAACCGCTCCACAAAAAAAAAAAAAAAAAGAGAGAGGAATAGGGAAAGGGGGAAAG
>NW_006159811.1:3410280-3452001 GCF_000334495.1 Tupaia belangeri chinensis
GCCACCAGGTCCGGGACTCAAACCATGGTTGGCCATGTGGGAGTGTCCAGTGCCTTAACCACCATGCCACCTGCTGGTCCCATAAAGTCCTATTCTTTATAAGTTATCTAATCTGTGGCATTTTGTTATGGCAGCAGAAAAAAATTAAGGAAGGAGGGAAACAAAATACTCTACAACACCCTCTTACAGAAAGTCATGGCACAGATGTCCCTATTATTTATAGTTTGATCACTACATTCCAGGACAAAATGAAAAAGAAAGCACTGAAGGATTGATACCATAAAAAAGCACCGAGAAGAATCACAATGCTGCCACATAAGCATAGACTAAAAAGACTAAATATGAGATAGAAACATTGGAGAGGGAACAGAACCCAAATCTTCAAAATTATTAAAGATTTTGTTTTGTATGTGAAATCTTTGTAATTTTCTTAAAAAGGCAAAATAAAGATCAAACCAAAGGAATTTTTCATTGATATATTCAGCACAAAGTAGATTTGCAAAACTCATTTCTTTGTGAGATAGGATCTGATAAAAATACAGTTTCCAAAGATAATTTTATAGACTCTTGGAGTATGCATTTAAGTTGAGATTCAAAGGAAAATATTGTTTGTGGATTTATTTCTAGCTCTTTAAGCGGAATATCAGTGAATAAAAATATACATGCATTCTTGGTATTTATCCTTAGGTGTCCATTAGAGATGGGGGGGAAACGCAGCTCCTTAGGACCAATCATTTCATGAGTTGAGCAGCTAAAAATGGAGACATATAATTAGTACATGAGTTTCTCAAACATCTGTCACATCATATTGTTTAGTTACTATTGAGACAAGGCAGTGAACATCCAACAGATTTAATCTCTGTAAGATACAGAAACATTTCTCAATATTTTTCTTTCTTAAGCAAGTTAATTAATTCTCATCTAGGGGAAACTAGCCAATATCAGCAAAATCCCTGCTGAAAAGAGCCTGAAAACTCAAAAATTTTCTTTATGATTTGAGATTATGTTTTTAAAATAACTGGACCACAATCTAATTGTTTCAGTATTGTTGATTTTTAATAACTAATTAAGAGTTCTCTGGGTTAGAATCAGTCAACTATAGCATGACTGGCACTTGTGTTATTAAAAACAATCTTAGAGTGATTAATTTGACAGCCATGCATAGACACAGTCCACTTCTATGGAAATTATACTTCACTGGTTATAATCTTTTCTCATTTGCCTACTGGATTTTTAAGGATGAACGATAGTAAAAATTATCTAAGGCAAGGGTTAGCAAATAGTTTGGAAAAGGTCAAGATACTTTAGGTCTTCTGTACTATGTGGTCCCTGTTATAGCTACTCAGCTCAGGTATTGTGCAAAAGCAGCCAACTAAAGACAATACATAAACAAATAGGTGTAACTGTTCCAAAAATCTTTTTTTATGAAGCCAGCAAGTGGTGTGGTGGTTAAGGCACTGGACTCCTGCATGGCCAACTGCAGTTTGAGTCACAGACCTAGCAGCTTGAAAATCACAGTGGGTGCATGTGCATGCATGCCCAAAATCCCAGGAGGAGAACGGAGGAGAAGGGATTGTGGTGTGACCCCAACCCCTGCCCCAGGGGGAGTGATTTCTCACTTTCCCACTTGCTGTCTCTCTCTGGCAAGTGTATGTGCCCTATGACAAAAACCTAAAAAAAACAAAACAAAACAAAAAACAAACAAACCAAAAACAAACAAAAAACCTTTATTTACAAAAACAAGCACAAGGCCTGATTTGGTCTGTAAGCAGCTAACAGCTAAGGGGAAGTTGGTATTAATGAAATGGAACTCATGCAAGCTTTCCAAAATGAAGACACTAAATTAAAGCTTATATTTCATGGGAGTTCTCTTTAGTCCAGCTTTTGCATATGATAAGCCTGTATTAAGATCTATTCTCTTCCTACGATTACAGGTTAAAAAGATAATTTTGCAGCCAGAGAACCTTGGTTCTCTGTTCTTCTATTTGCTAACTGTGTGACCTTGAGCAAGGGGCTTAACTTGGTTCTTCATCACATAGAATTATAATAATGCTAAGTTGAGAAAATTAAATAGTGTTAACAAAAACGATTTTTAAATCATCATCTACAGGGGCCAAGAGGTCTTGTGGTCATTGGAGTGCTGGATTTCTACATGGCTGAACGTGGTTCAAGTCCAAATTTGGTTCAGTCCCAAATCTGGTGACTAAAAAATCACAACAGATAAACAGATAAATAGATAAATTTTTAAAAATCATCTATAAATACCAGTTGCTACTATCAGTACTCTACATAATTGGCTAACACAAACCATTTTCCTCTCTGTGGATATAATCACAGGCTAATTGGCTCCATCTACTTTTCCTAACTAGAAGAAAATTAATCCAAGGAAATAATTAAATTAACCCTTAGTCATGTTTTTTGTTTGTTCGTTTGTTTTTAAATTTGCTAGAGGGTATGTGTGCAATCCCTGGGGAGGGAGAAAGAGAGAGAGAAAAGAGGAGAGACAGAGAGAGAGACAGTGAGAGAGCATTTCTCATGGGGTATAGTCACACTGCAATCCCTTCTTTTCCATCTCTCCTTCCTTTCAGGATTTTAGGCACAAACGCACACTTGCCCAGCTTGTTTTTCAAGCCTCCAGGTCTGGGACTTAAATCACATGGTGGGCTTTGTGGGTCCAGCTGCATTAACCTCTAGGTCACAGGCTTGCCTGGCCCTAACAGTTTAAGAAAAGTGCATTTACAGGGAAAAGTAAGTCCTGAAATACATAAAAAAGAAAAATAAGAGAAGTCATAGTAGCTGGTGTAAATGATAATAGAGATTTAAGAAGAAAAGGTAAGAAATTAGAGAAAATAAAAGACGTGGAAGATGAAAGACAAACCAAGGAGTAAAACTGAAATAGAGTCAACAATGGGAGTTTAGAAGGGAAAGTAATAAGACAAAGTTAGTGAAAGCAGGTGCAGATCAAGGTGGTATCAGAACCTGCAGGCAGTTCACCGGGTAGGAAGTTTACAGGTCTGGGATTATCTGTCCTCAGTGTAACCATTTTACCTTGTTGCATTATTCATTGCATTTGTGTTTACATTTACTGACAGATAATCCAAAGACAAGACTAGGGAAGGATTTCAAATAATAGCTCTCTCTTCTATTGGTTCTGTATTTCTAATCAGAGAAAGGTTCTTTGGGGAAAAAAAAAAAATGATGCCAATATGCCCTGACTACCAAATGAGTTAAGATAAATGAAGATTAAATAACAGACTTGTTAATCAAGATTTGGGGTAGACTTAAATTTTCACAGTCCATTTTCTCGTTCTCACTTTCTCGCTCACTAAAGCCTGTATTCCTGCTTATACATTCTCACAACACACATCCACACCCACGCACGCCTGTCAAACTTTCTCTACCCAGATGGATAAAACGGACTGAAGTTGGGTGCACCAATGTGTCTTTTATAATCAGTATTCACTGCCTTAAAAGTCAGACAAATGAGGAGAAAATAAAAAGCATACTTAAAAAACATCATGGAAAAATAACATTCCTATTTTTCTTTCTGTTGTGACTCATACTATCCTATCTAGGTACCGCGTTCATGTTAAATGGATATTCGGTTTCACCATCTGACAAACAGAAGGTTAAAAGTACGATTGTTTAAGAAGAAACAAACAAGAGAGTTTTATTTTCATCTCAAAAGGGAGATATTTAAAATATGTCTCTCTACCCCTAAACAGTCATATTCAGTCTCTGGATTATATGTGGGCTTGGCTGTATCAGCAAAAAATATATAAAAACACACTTAAGAACTGTATCTTCTGTTAATTTGCAATTTTAGAGGATTTGAAAGTTTGGACTTGTTAGAAAAGGACGGACAGTAAGATTTTGAGAACAAGTAGAAGGAGAGTGTTTTGATAAGAAAAAGGAATAAATTGCTTTGAAGAGAAATGGAAAATTCTGTAAAACATTTCCCGCAGCTCTTAAAGGGGGAAGTTTTTCTTCTCCCATCCCCCCCAAAACATTAAGACCAAAATATTAGTGATATTCTCATATATTTTATTTTCTTATTTTAAGAATAGAAAAGAAAATGTTTTGAATTTTTCTTAAATATCAGGGGGGATACCTATTCTGGTGGTAATACCGTATATCTTTGTTTTATTTTCAGCAATTTAGGTATTATTCTATAATAAAAAGCAGAATTAGGCACTTCTTTTAGGCCCCAAATCTTCCATTTTAAGACAGATCACTCTGTATTCTACTTTTGCAGAACTCTTTTTCTTACTCTTAATCCAAACTTACATAAGTCTCTTCCAGACAAAGAAAAAAGATTCCTAGGACTTTAATTATGTATACTTCCAAAAGGACGGAAATAGTCCATCTAAATCCCTGTATTTTTAACCCAATTGAGAGAGAAGGCAAGAAAGAAAACGTAAGTGTTACTGCTTCTCCAGAACTCTTTTCTTCCCAGGTCCATTAAGCTGTTCTTGCCAAATAGAAGTAGTTTGACCTATCTTATTTTTACAACAGATTTCCATAATTTATTGCCCCAACTCACCCAAATGATAGTAGTTTCCAACACATCAAGATGGCTATTTTAGCTAGTGACCAGTGACATGAAGAGTTGAAGGAATGACCTGAATTGGATTGGAATTAATTATACCTAAATTGCTTTTTAGATAATTATAGATACCTGAATTAATCAAAAACATGCGCTTAAGCTTTGCAGAGCAGCTTGTCAAAGTCTGCTTGCTTAAGAATACCCTGTTTTTGCTCTTTTTTTAAATTCACTACAGAAGAAACACTCTACTATGGCAACATATGATGAAAGTGACACTGATTTGGAATGTAAATATATGCAGGATGTTTTAAACCGACAGCATTTTGTATGTAAAAATACTTTCAAAAATATATGCTATCTTTGAAATGCAATTGATAGAATAAAACAATAACAATCATTCTATTCTAATTTTTAAAGTGTCCATTTGAAGAGGATATTTACTTAAGGATATATATCTATATATAACTTTTTAAGAAAAGAGGGAATATTTTAGTTATACTTGGCTGAGAAATGAAGCAAACTGAACTACAGTTCATTTTCTTTCTATATTATAAGTGAGGGGTCTTCAAAAAGTTCACAAAAATGCATATTATAAAAAAACTATGCATAGATTTCAAAAAGTTTTTTTGCACTGAAATAAATTCATAGTAACTTGTCATAGCATGTCTGAACAGGATCTAGTTTTGGCACAAAGGAGGATAAGATACCAGTTTAAAAAGGGTCCTATGGGAGCAATAAGAATACTGCTAAAATTGAAGCAAGAACAAACTTCCAATTTATGATGAAGCTTGGTTGGAAGAATGGTAAAATCACCGCTGCTTTAAAGTCTATGGGGACAATGCCCCAAATAAATCAGCAGCTTATAAATGGGTAACTTGTTTTAAGAAGGAACAGGTGATGTTGACAATAATGCCTGCAGTACCAGATCATCCACATCAATCTGTGAGGAAAAAATGAATCTTGTCCGTGTGCTAGTTGAAGAGGACCGGTATTAATAGCAGGAGCAACAGCCAACACCATAAACATTTCAGTTGATTTAGCTTACATGATCCCGACCGAGAAATGAAAGTTGAGCAAACCTTTTTTTTTTTTTTTTTGGAGAGGTTTTCACTGTAGGGCGTGTGCACTCGCCAGACAGACAGAGAGAGACATAGAGACAGAAAGTGAGAAATCACCCCCCAGGGGGGATGGTCACGCCACAATCCCTTCTCCTCCATTGTCCTCTCGGGATCTTGGGCATGCACACACACATGCCCAGTGTGAGTTTTAAGCCACCGGGTCCGGGACGAGAACCGCGGTTGACTACGTGGGAGTCCAGCGACATAGCCATTACGCTAACTGCTGGTTCCCAAGCAAACCTTCTTGATGGGCATCAAAATTGCTATGCTGAGAACAACTGCAAGCAAGAGCAGAGCTTCCTATGGAAATTTTAAACAATTAGAATCAAGATTCTCAAGCATTTTCTTGAAGAACTGTCTCAGGAGCTGACACCTGGTGTTACTAGTAAGATCTTGAACACTAACCAGAATCGAAGCAATGGCTATGAAGAGGTAGAAAAGGTCCATTCAAAGCAAAAGGGGCTGGCCAAAAACCACAGTCATGGCAACAGGTTTTTGGAATGCTCAAAACTGTTTGCTTGTTGACTTTTTGGAGGACCAAAGATTAACATCTGCTTAGTAACAGAGTGTTTTGAGTTAACTGAACCTTTAGCAGAAAAACTCTGATAAAGCGTTGCCAGGATCTGTTCCCACCACTACCTTGTTCCTTCACATTCCTCTCATCAAATAAAGGCAGTTTGGGAGAGTTTTGATGGGAAATCATTAGGCACCCACCTTACAGTCCCAGTTTGGCTCCTTCTGACTTTCTGTTTCCTAATCTTAAAAAATTTTTAAGGGGGGGACCAGCAGGTGGCATGGTGGTTAAGATGTTGGACACTCCCACATGGCCGACCATGGTTCAAATCCTGGACCTGGTGGCTTGGCTTCTCACTTTCTCTCTCTCTCTGTCTCTCTCTGGTCAAATTAAAATAAATGAATGAATAAAATTTAAAATAAATAATTATAAAAAAATCTTTAAGGAGTACATTTTTTCTTTAGTTAATAATGTAAATAAAAATTCATTGACATGCTTAAATTCCCAGGACCTCGGTTCTTTAGGAATGGATCGAAGAGCTGGTATCAAGTGTCTTCAACTTGATGGAGTTGAAGTTATGCTGGGAAATAAAGTTTATAATCTGAATTTTTATCCTTTTCTTGTTTTCATGAATTTTACCCCCTTGTATATTGTCTTTCATTTCACTGGGATGCATGTTTCTTTACTGCTCTATTATACAATGACAGTATTAGATGATGGGAAAAAGGAAAGCACCGAGTTAGTCTTCAAGACGCACAAGGCCTGACAACATTAGGTGTCTGACTAGTTGTTAATAACAGCTTGGATATGAGAATGTCACTGGGCTGTGAGTATTTTCTGAAGTTCATCATTTTGGCAGTTTAATGTGCAATGTTTTATAGGGGAAGGGTGGGTAGGCGAAGAAGCAGAAAATCTAACTCCCATTTCCTGTTGATTGTAATCACGTTTGCCACTCACCTGCTTGAACTGCTAAACCCCTTCAGGAGCCTGATCGTAGAAGCCTCCTGTTAAGTGGAAAAAATGTCTTTCCTGACTCTTAGCAAATCACAGTAAACATGTCAACACATTATGAAGATGTTGGACACTCCCACATGGCCGACCATGGTTCAAATCCTGGACCTGGTGGCTTGGCTTCTCACTTTCTCTCTCTCTCTGTCTCTCTCTGGTCAAATTAAAATAAATGAATGAATAAAATTTAAAATAAATAATTATAAAAAAATCTTTAAGGAGTACATTTTTTCTTTAGTTAATAATGTAAATAAAAATTCATTGACATGCTTAAATTCCCAGGACCTCGGTTCTTTAGGAATGGATCGAAGAGCTGGTATCAAGTGTCTTCAACTTGATGGAGTTGAAGTTATGCTGGGAAATAAAGTTTATAATCTGAATTTTTATCCTTTTCTTGTTTTCATGAATTTTACCCCCTTGTATATTGTCTTTCATTTCACTGGGATGCATGTTTCTTTACTGCTCTATTATACAATGACAGTATTAGATGATGGGAAAAAGGAAAGCACCGAGTTAGTCTTCAAGACGCACAAGGCCTGACAACATTAGGTGTCTGACTAGTTGTTAATAACAGCTTGGATATGAGAATGTCACTGGGCTGTGAGTATTTTCTGAAGTTCATCATTTTGGCAGTTTAATGTGCAATGTTTTATAGGGGAAGGGTGGGTAGGCGAAGAAGCAGAAAATCTAACTCCCATTTCCTGTTGATTGTAATCACGTTTGCCACTCACCTGCTTGAACTGCTAAACCCCTTCAGGAGCCTGATCGTAGAAGCCTCCTGTTAAGTGGAAAAAATGTCTTTCCTGACTCTTAGCAAATCACAGTAAACATGTCAACACATTATGGGATGTGGTAAACTTTAAAATATGTGAACATCTGATGAGAAGATCTTTTTGATCAGAACTTTTTGTTGGGTCAATAGACAGGACTAGTTATCCATTTTGTTTACTTTCAGTTATCTGAGACAGCTATACACACATGCTGGGACTCAGAGTCGGCTCCCGGTGAAATATATGGAAACACAGCAAATACATGGGCTTTTGGGTACCTCCCCTCCCACCTCGTAGTTTTAAATGAGAGATCTTGCCTTCAGGATGGTTCCTAAATAGATAACATTAAATCCAGTACAAAATGCAATTAGATTTTTTCCCCTGGGTATTTTCAACACATTTGTGCAAGTTGTTAAAAAACTTGTTTTGCTGAATTTTCTTTAGCACATTCTTGGTGAGATAGTAACATTCAATGTCACTGACAAACGTATTGGGCATCTCTGGTATGAGTTTTTCTAATAGAATTTGTAGATTTTCAGGAGTTGGCAGAAACTGCAAATACTGATAATCTGAGGAAAGCACCAATTATTATAATGACTCTAAATACAAGAATAAATATTCCAGGGCTAGTGGGCAGGGTGGGGGTTGAGGCGCTGGATTCTCACATGGCCATTCAGGATTTGATTCTTGCACCTGGCAGCTTGCTTTCTCACTTTCTCTCTTTCTCTCTCCCTGTCTGTCTCTCTCATCTGTCTCCCTCTGGTGAGCACACATGCCCCATGGCAAATATTACAAGGATAATAATAAGTGTAATTAAATAATTCTTTTCAAAACTAAATATTCCAACTAATAATAGCCATAGTTAGA
This sequence comes from Tupaia belangeri chinensis, assembly GCF_000334495.1. Taxonomy (NCBI): domain Eukaryota; kingdom Metazoa; phylum Chordata; class Mammalia; order Scandentia; family Tupaiidae; genus Tupaia; species Tupaia belangeri. Next base: position 3,419,104 of record NW_006159811.1, read on the forward strand.
CTTATTGAGAGCTTACTGTGTTTCAGACATTGTTCACAATGCTTTTCATATGTTACCTCATTAATCACAACAAGCCTGTGAGGTAGGTATTATTAATTTTATTATTATTATTGGGTGCTAGAGACAGAGAGAGAGCAAGAGAGGGAGAGAAAGAGAGAAAGCACCCCTCAGAGGGGATGGCCATGTCACAATCCCTTCTCCTCTGTTTTCCTTTCAGGATTGTGGGCATACATGCTCATGTGTCCATTGTGTTTTTCAAGCCTGTGGTCCCAGACTTGAACCATTCACTTAGCTGTGTGGGATCCGGTCACCTTAACCACCACACCATCTCCTGGCCCAGGAGGTACTACTATCCCTACTTAAAGATGAGGAAACTGAGGCTCTGAGATGTTAACTCCTTTGCTCTGGGTTACATAGCTAGAGTGGTAAAACTGCAATGTGAACAGTCCCGCCTACAGTCAGTACTCTTAATCACTGGGCTAATTATATTCCACTTTCTATACTCTTTATTTTAGTTTTCTTTATCACTGGCCCCTCCAAATTCTTTCTTTGTCTTCTCCTTTCTTTCCCTTTGCTATTATCATCCTCCCCCCAACTTTTTTTTTTTTCCCTTTCGGGAATCCCTTGCTTTTCCTCCTCCTCTTCTTTTCCTTTCTTCCTTTCTCTTTACCCTACTTCTTCTGATACATTTTCCAAAGTCTTCTCAATAGAGAAAATGTACCACTAAGCAAATTTCAGTGTTTGTACCCAAGATTTTAATTAGAGACCTTTAAGGAGAGAATAGGTCAGAATTGTAGATCTAACATTGGGAGAAATGAAGAAGATACGTTGGATGAATCAACATTTCTGGTTGAAATTTTATTCAAAGGAGCTGAGGATAAAAAGCAAGTAAGTGCAAAGGCAGAATGTGGAGGTGATTCATTAACTGTCAGGAGGTATAAGTGTGAACAAGACTGGGAGTAGGAAATGACTCACTGACAGGCCACCAGGGAATTCTCCTGTAAGAGAAGGAAAACATTTCTGGACAGACAGTTGATTGTTGGGAAAGTTTTTAAAGTAAGATCTTCATCAGATGTAGTACTTTGGAGGTTTGATTTGGGCATAAGGAAGTCTATTTGGCCCCCAGATAACTATCTTGTTTGTGCTGAAAGTTTCTGTATTGGTATTTCTCTTCCTTATTTTAAAATAAAAGCTAAAAATAACCTATAAAAATATATTTAATATTCATCCCAATCATCTTAGGTACCAGGTACTTTTTATGAATTATTTTTCTTCACAATAACGTCATGAGGCAGACATAAATATTATCAGTATTTTTTCAGATAAGAAAACCAACTTAGAAGTTAGGTATTTTGTCCAAGAATACATGGCAAGGGTGAAAGATGACAAGTCACTATTAAATAGGTCTTCAGGCTCTGGAACTACCAGCCCAACCACTTTGTAATATTGCCTCCCATCATCGATGAATCATTTATTTCTTAAATGATAAATGATTTATTTCTTAGTGAGGGCATAAATAAGTGAGAATCTTTCTTTTTTTCATGGAAAATCTCTGAGAGAGAATGCTAGAGATAGTGACTAGAAAGGAAAGGAAGGTAATGACAACTGACTAGAAGATGAGAGTAATGATATAAAAATAACAACAATAGTGGTTCATAAGTGTTTCTTCTATGTCAGAAAGTTTGTTAGGCAAGTTGTATATATTACCTTATTAAATCTTTACAAATGCCTTAGAAGTGAATGCTTTGATTTTTATCTATGTGTAAATTAGTGGGCAAAGAGAAGCCAAGCAGCTTGCCAATGTTTTTTGTTTGTTTGTTTGTTTGTTTTTGAGAAGTTTTTGCTATAGGGTACATGTGCTCACCAGAAAGAGAAAGAGAGACAGAGAGACAGAAAATGAGAAATCACCCCCCCAGGGGGGATGGCCACGTTGCAATCCCTTCTCCATTCTTCTCTCAGGATCTTGGGCATGCATGCACAAGTGCCTGGTGTGAGTTTAAGTCACCGGGTCCAGGACTCAAACTGCGGTCAACTACATGGGAGTCCAGTGACATAGCCATTATGCCAACTGCTGGTTCCACATCTTGCCAGTGTTACGCAGCTAATCTATAGTTGTGCTAGGGTTTGAACCCAGGCCCAGATATTCTTTTCTTCAACCCCTTTACTGAGGGAATTGAAAAAAATCTCTTAACAATCATTTGGGATGAAGCTAACATTGTGGAAAGATACAATATTGATCAGGTCAAAACTTTAACTTGGTGCTTAAGAATTAGGGTCTGAATGATCTGTACCCCTCCCAAAAACTGTTATTGAGAATTACAAACTCAAGCCTAGATTAGAGGTAGTATAAGGATCAGCTGTGTTACAATTTCAACCATGGAGACTTTGAATTTGCAGTATTTTCAAAGCCTTCATGGCTGCTGCCCACTCCTCCCTGTTCCATGAGCCTATAGTGTAAATACCTGGAGGAGGACCGTGAACTAAGAGTAAGAGAACTGTGCAGCTGGCGAGAGGGCAACACAACCTTGTATAGCACAACAGAACACTGAAGGAGTTTTTGAAAGTTGATTTATCTATTATTATTATTTAATTTGCTACAGGGCACGTGTCCTCATCAGAGAGACAGTGAAAAAGAGTAAGAGAAAGTGAGAAAGCAAGCCACTGGGTACAGGGTTCAAACTACAGTCTGCAATGTGGGCTCCAGTGCCTTAACCACCATGCCACCTGCTGGCCCTCTGAAAGAGTTTTTGAAGAGAAGAAATATTGGAAACCTAAGAGCTTTAAAACCTAGAGAGAGTACTTCTCTTTGAAGTCTTGTCCTCAGAACCTAGCATGATGGCATGGTTGCCACTAGTAAGTCAGGGGAAACAAGTCCATTTTATTTCAGTCAATTTTACTTTACTTGATCAGCTGTGGATATTGAGCATTAAGTCACATGATGGAAGAAAGAGAATGAGAGAGAAAGAAAGAAAGAGAAAGAAAAAGAAATAAAGAAAGAGAGAGAGAGACAGACAGACATAATAAAGAAAAACCAGAAATCAATTGATTTTAAAAATAGCGTTCGTGGCCAGCCTGTGTTTTAGTGGTTAAGGCGACTGGATCCCACATGGGTACACAGACAAAATCTTGGGCCTGATGGCTTGAGAAATACACCAGGTTTGTGTGATGTGTGCCCAGAGTCCCAAAGGGAGGAGGAAATGAGGGAAAAGGGACTGTGGTGTGACCATGCCCCATGGGGAGGTGTGCTTTCTCCTTTCTCTCTTCTCTCTGTATCTCTCTGGTGAGCACACATGCCCTCTGACAAATATTGGGGAAAAAAAAAAAGTGCTTGCAGATGGTCTTTAAGGAAAAAAAAAATCCTGCCCTCCTAAGCTTGCATGGCACTGATAAAAAAAAAAATTAGGACTTGTTTGAAGGATCATATAGAGGGCAATAGTTGTTATTTTATAAAAAGGCTTTTGATAAATGCTTCCTTTTTTTAAAAAAAAGAAAGAAGATTTAAGGACTTTTTTTTAAGAGGTTTTTGCTATAGGGCATGTGCAGTCACCAGAAAGACAGAGAGAGACAGAAAGTGAGAAATCACTCCCCGGGGTGGGGGAGGGGGGATGGCCACGCCACAATCCCTTCTCTTCCATTTTCCTCTTAGGATCTTGGGCACATATGCACATGCATCTGGTGTAAGTTTAAGCCAGCAGGTCCAGGACTCGAACCACGGTCAACTACTTGGGAGTCTAGCGACATAGCCATTACACCAACTGCTGGTCCCAAGACCTTTATTTTTTGAGAAAAACTATTAATTATTGAGTGTATTCACATGCAAGAGAGAGAGAGAGAGGCACTTTCCACAGGGTCTGGTCTTTCTTCAGCCCTCCAGCTCATTGGATCTTAAGTTCTTGTGTGCATGCCTCCTCAAAGAGAGAGAGAGAGAGAAAGAGAGAGATGGAAAGTGAGAAAGCAAGGTCCTGGACTCAAACTGCAGTCATCCAAGTGGGAGTCCAGTGCTTTAGCCACCATTCCACCAGTGGCCCTGCAATTTGGCTTTTCTTAAGAAGTATGTTACAGCTGCAGCACGTAACCAGTCCTCCCTCCACTTTTTACCAGCTTCAGCCTACCATATTCACTAATTTGATATATTAACATTTTATTAAAAAGCTAAAACTGGTAGAAATACTTAGGAATATGTTTGTTTTGCTAACATACATTCTTATTTTTTATATCAATTTCAATCTTCAAATGTAGTTGTCAGTAGTTTTTCATTTGTGATCACATTTATTAAAAACCTAGGGATAGAGTTTTAAAATTTGAATGAGGTTACAAATACTTAGTTGTGAAACCATAGTTTAAATCATAAATTGGCAGAAGTATTATGATGGAAATCTGCGAGTAGATGAGAGTGCAGAGGAAGGAGCACTTAATTCTTCGAGTGGGGCATCAGAAAAGAATGAAGAGATGCTACTTGAATATATTTTTGAGGAAAAGCTACAAATTTTTTATAAAAAGGATTACTTATTTATTTATTGTTATTATCATTTTAAAATTTGCCATAGGGCCTAAGTGCTCACAAGAGGGGGAGGGAGAAAGAGAGAGAGAGAAAGAGAGAGAGAGAACAAATCGCCAGGTTTGGGACTCAAACCAAGGTCAACTATATGAGAGTTCAGCACCCTAACCGCCATGCTACCTGCTGACCATGAATTTTTTTTTTTTAATTTGCCAGAGAATGTGTGTACTCACCAGAGAGCTACAGAGAGACAGAGAAAAAGCACCTCAATGGGGTGTGGCCATGCTCCAATCCCTTTTCCTCCATTCCTCTTTCCTGTCAGGATTTTGGGCATACATGCAGCATGTTTTGCAAGCCACCAGGGCCAAGATTTGAACCATGGCGGCTAAGTGGGAGTGGCTCTCTTAACCTCTGTGCTACAAGGCTGACTTAATTTTAAATTTCGGGATGCTTAATTTTCTGTGTTCACTAGAATGGGCGAAAAGATGCCAAGATTTCCAGTAAAACAGTATTTCTCTGTGTGTGATTCTGGAAAAGAAAGAAACATTTGAATGAGCGGACTGGGTAAAGATATGCCCTTGCAAACATGGGCAGGCATCATCCAGTCTGCTGAGGTCCCAAACACAACAAAAAGACAAAAAAAGGGTAAATTCTCTCTCTCTCTGAACTAAGACATCTATCTTCTCCTGCCTTCCTACATCAAAACTGTTGGTTCTCAGACCTTCAGACTCTGGGACTTACACAGTTGGCATCCCTTTTTCTCAGGTCTTTGGATTCAAACCAAATTATACCATTGATTTTGCTGGTTTTCCAGTTTGCAGACAGCATATTGTGGGGGCTTGTTTGCCTTTGTAAGTGTGTGTGCCAATTCCTATAAGAATTTTCCTTCTATAAATTTATACGTTTTTCTTGAGAATTCTGACTAATACAAACATGAAAGAAAATTCTAGTGTGGGTATTCTCTTATCATGAAGTAGTCATTGAAATGTTCTGGAATTTACTCACTGACACTGGTTTTTAGAACGTGTATGTCTACATTAAACCTGTAAATCCCCAATAAAATGTCATCAGTCTTCTCAAAGTCACCTACACTCAGGTTAAGAAACACTTGTTCCTTTAGTATCAAAATGTCACACTTTCAGTTCTTTGTGAAAAGCTCTAGTTGATTGCATAACCACAAAACACTATCATAGATTAAACCTCTTAATTACTCCTAAATTACTGTTTTAGTCTTCTGTGGAAATTAATTTAACAGCGGAGTTTTTTGTTTTGCTTTGTTTGTCTTTTTGTTTGTTTTTCCTATTTGAACACCTGATATAAGAAGCCTATCATTGAGCTCGCAGCATCTCTGTAAGTTCAAGATAACTTTTAGGTTCCTTTCGACTTTGTTGAATATCTGAAAAGAGAAGTTAGAAGACTTGAGACATTTGGTTAATTCAGAAGACAGCCCTCTTCCTTCCAGAATTCTAGAAATTCTTCTAGTTTTCGTAACCAGAATAATGATAATACATAACATCTCTTGATTTTCATCTGTGTTGTTGGAGCAGATGCCTTTGGTTCATCGGGTCATATCCTCTTGGCCAACCTCTAATTGTAGCTAGTGCTCCCATGTTTAGCTCACACATGCTCAGACTTATCTCATGTCTATAGCATCCACTCTCCTGATGTCTTTACACTTGCTTAGAGCCTTCTGTAAAGCAATAGAAACCTGTGTGTGCTTCCTGGAAGTGTGAGGAAATTAATACCCTCAGGGTGATCCTTAGTCCCCAGAGCCCACAGATAAATATCCCAGCCTCCTGTTCTTCAGATGAACAGATCTGTAATGTGTTCTGTACACTGCTAAGAAGTCCTGAGGAGCTGGAGTGTCCATTCCTTACGACAGCATCTTTAATCATGAAACCTCTTATTGACTTTTTCTCTTCCCCACACTCCCTCATTCCTGTGTCCAGCGTTCATCTTCCATATAAACTACCTTGATCCACGTCCTTGGCTCAATCTGCTTGGGGGGAGGGGGAGGGAATTCAGATGAATACAGATAGGTAGTTGCTTTGTGAGGTTGGGGATGGACTTTTACATTTTTTTTCCAAGCCAAACTGTATCCAGCCTTATTAAAGATGCTTTTCATAAACAATCATGGTGTTTCAAGTAGGACATGAGCAGACAATCATTAACAGTATACAACAGCTTTCGAACTCCTTTCTTCAATGGACTACCAAAATCAGAAAGCCATTGAAAGCCCAATGAAGTTTAATGCTCTGAACAGGGAAAATTTAGAGTGAGGGTTGACCTTTCACATTTAGCATGTTGTTTAGGAACTTTCATAGCTGACCCTGACTTTCAGGGAACAAAAACGGCAGAGTTATCAACGTCAAGAACTAATAATATAGAAAAGAAACTGTTGCTCTTCTAAAGGATGATGCCATCTTAATACCATTGGGAAGTCCAGATTGCCTGATATACTGGTAAAAGATTTTTGTGGTCGGGTTCCAGTAGGTCTTTGGTTTAAGGGAGAGAAACTTGCTGAAGGCAGAGAGGGGGAGGACAAAAGCCAATTTTTAACTTGTCTACACAGCAACATGTCTACACCATAACCCAAAGTGGCTATGTGTGTCAACATCAGGGAATCCCTCCTCTTGGGAGCCAAGAGGAAGTCTCTCAAAACTAGAAAGGAAAGATGTTGTACAAATCAATCCAGCTTCGGAGACATTCTATTAGTGACAAATATCCCTTCCCCCGAAACAACAATGAAGTGTTCTATGTGCTAACAAAATAGCTTAAAAAAAAAAAAGGAAAACATAATTCTTCATTTTCATAAAACTTGATGAAAAATAGTATTTCAAAGTGTATAGTCACCAAAAGTACACAGTTATCAAAAAGTACACACCTCACTTGGCATCTCCAGCACCTGCAGCTTTCTGTGCCTGGTCTGTGTTGACATCTCTGTTTTCTGCAGGATTATCTCCATTGTTGCCAGCATCAGATTTCCCCTTTTTTCCTTGGGTACCATCTCTCTCTTCTTTGCTGGGACCTCAAGGGGGATGGCCATGCCACAATCTCTTCTCCTCTATTCTCCTCCCAGGATCTTGGGCATGTACACACATGCACTTGGGTTGATGTTTAAGTCACTGGGTCCAGGACTCAAACAGTGATTGGCCATGTGGAATCCAGTGATGTAACCATTATGCCGTCTGCTGGTTCCCTATGCTGGGTTTTTAGAGAGTTGTAGAAAACCACTAGATCTCTGAAAGGTAGAGAGACTCAGCTATAACTTATTAAGAATTGAGGCTAAAAGGGGGTCAAACTGAAACTTTGCCTCTGTCATTATTTTTCATAAGGATTAAGGATAGATAAGATATAGGCAGTTAATAAAGAGGTACTTAATAATTAAATAATAATTGGCAATAAATAACTGTTGAATAGGTTGGAGTTTAAGTTTCAGTTTTACTGTTTACTTTGAATTTATAATTTAACCTCATTATACTCCTTTTTTAAAAAGAATTTATTAAATCTTATTTATTATTATTATTATTAGTAGTAGTAGTAGTATTTTAGATTTGCTATAGGGCATGTGCGCTCACTACAGAGCGACAGGAAGAAAGTGAGAAAACAAGCTACCAGGTCTGCGACTCATACTGCGATTGGCCATGAGGGATCCCAACAACATCTTAACTACCATACCACCTGTTGGTGTACTCCCTTCTACATTTTTAAGGATAACAACAATATTAGCCTCTTAGGAATGTTGTGTAGTATAAATAAGAGGTTATAAGTAGGGAGCAAATTATAAATTCTGAAGCAAATGAGGACATCAATCGTGGTATCAGAGATGCAAAAGAATACATCTGTTATAACCCCACTTGGTAAATGCTCCTTCGGATGTGCAAGGCTCATATGGAAGTTCCTATGACTAATCAATCATGGTTTGCTTTTTCCCCTTACAAGAGTATCCAAATGGGTCCAGCAGATGGCCACCTATAGTTCAAGTCCTGGACCTGGTGCTTTCAATCTCATGTTAAGTGTGTGTGCATGCATACCTCAAATCCTGGGGGTCGGGGGAAATGGAAGAGAAGGGATTGTGGTATGGCCATGATCCCTAGGGCTGATTTCTCACTTTCTCCTCTGTCTCCCTTTCTCTCTCTGGCGAGCGCATGTACCCTAGAGCAAAAATCTCTCTCTTTAAAATAAAACAAAGATGCTATACAATTAAGGTCCAAGCATCTAAATAGTCAAGCTATTTGTTCATTTTAACATCTAATATGGGTCTTATCAGTTTTCCATTGCTTACAGTCCATACCCAATCATAAATGATGCTAAGTTTTTTTGTTGCTAATGATATTATAACTGTAAATACAAGAAAACAAGAACAATGACCTTTCAAAACCAGCCATATCACGGTATTCTTTTACTCTGTAGACAGCAGTGGGGAAATCTACATCTCACTGATGTTAAGTAGCCTGTTTTTATCAGTATGCACATTTTCTTTCTTTTCCCTCACCCCACTCGCGTATGTCTGAGAATATCAAATTAAAAAACAATAACAGCAACAAAAATACAGCATCCATGTGAGTCATTGTCCTCAGAACTATCAGGCCAACGAATGAGTATTTCATAGACTTAAGGTGACAATGCATTACACGTCCAAAACAGGTTTGTGTTTGGTTTAGCAAAACAAAATTAAGAGTCATTCTAGGGAAGGACATTGCCACAGCTTTGGCATAATTAGGAATCATCATAATCAAATACAGGGAATTGGCACATCTGCTTTTCAGGCTGTTGATCCAACTGTGCGGCTGCCTGCGCACACTGGCACGAGCAGTCTGATGCAGCTCGATGTGTTCTGCAAAGCTGTCTTTGCATAAATATTTACATAATTTTCTCCAAACACCACTATAAGCAGTTGTTTTTTATCACTTTTTCTCCCTTGGGTTATTATTTCTTCCCATCTCTACTCTTGGTGAAGGAGTGATCACTTCTCATTCTAAGAATTTCTCTTTCTTCCAGAAAAGTTTAGAGGAAAGTCTGGTAACCTGAGTGTTTTATGAAATGACAATGAGATGGAAACAGTACTTTTTGTTGGGCATATTTTTCTAAAAATACTACTAAAAAAAATTTTCCTAACCCAGCTGTGGGGAAGGTAAAGCAGAGAGACACAGAAAGAAGCTGGAGAGAGAATCTACTCAGGGCTTGAGATGGATAAAGAACAGAAAGTTGAATTAGGTGAAGTGGAAAAAAATAGCCTTAAGGAAGCAATTACCAGGCTGGCCCTGTGGCCTAGTGGTGAGGGAGCTAGATCCCACATGGCCAACTGTGGCTCAAATTCCAGTGACTTGGGGGAAAAAAGGCATATGTGAATGTGTATATGTGAGCGTGTGTGTGTGTGTGTGTGTGTGTGTGTGTGTGTGTGTGTCCCAAATCTCCACAGGATGGAGAAATAGAGGGCAGGGGATTATGGTGGATCACATCCTATGGGGGGAGAGTGCTTTCTCCCTTTCTCTCTCTCTCTTTATGCCTTTCTGTCTGTCTTTTCCTGATGAGTACATGTGCGCTCCAATAATTACATATTGAAAAAGTGATTACCCCGCCCTTTCCCCATCATTATTTGTTATTCAATGTTAAAAAAGTCTTCTACAGAAACAGTGATTGAGGAGTTACTTCACTTCTAGTCATTTAATGATCCTGCTAGTTTCTCTCTTCTTAAAATGAGCCAGAAAATCTTTCCAGATTTGAAATTCTATTGTGCATTATTCAAACTATAATGTATTTTTAAATGATACATATTTCACAGTCTAAAATTTCAATGAAAAATATCTAGCATTTTCTCTATTTTCCAAGCATTGCTCTGCTTACAAATGTGCACAGATGTCTTAGATTTATTATTGTAAGTTTGGCTAATAACATCTAAATTACAACAGATAAAACATTTGATAATATTTTAAATATTTATGAGGAATCTCCAATGGGGAAGGCATATTTTTTCTATCTTAATGTAAAGTTTTGCCTTTGATGTAAACTTCTGGTGACATATTTTAGTGACCTTGGGATTTGTGCATTTGAGGGTGGTGTGGCATACTTTCTTTTTCTTTTTCTTTCTTCTTCTTTTTTTTTTTTAATGGTTTTTACCATAGGGTATGTGCACTTGCCAGAGAAAGATAGAGAAAGACAGTGAGAGGAAAAGTGAGAAATCACCCTACTCCTCCAGGGGGATATGGCCAGGGCACAATCCTTTCTCCTCCATTCTCCTGGGATTTTGGGCGCACACACAAATGTGCCCAGCATGATTCTCAAGCTGCTAGGTCTGGACCTTGAACTGCATTCAACCATATGGGAGCACCTTAACCACCACACCACCTGCTGGCCCCATGATACATTTTTATAACCAAATAATCAGACAGTTTACATAGGGAAAGGTATGCTCATGCTTCCTTCAAAAAGCACTGGAAGAAATATTTTTTTAATAATTTAAAAATTAGAAAAGAGCAAAGATTTTGAAAAGAAATAGGCATGTAATCTCCCTTGATCATATCTCCCACCTCAATTTTCATTAAGATATAAATTATGAATACTGGTCATTAACAGTTTTACATTGTTAGTTACATGGAATATGAATGCTAGATTATACTCAGGCTGTCTGTTTAAAGTGCTTATTTTAACCTTTTTAGTGAACTTTACATAATTTGATAAAATGACAGTATAAATTGCTTCTTTTTAATGAATTCTTCTCATTCCCTGCTCTAGGCTTCTTCCTTCACTTTTTTTTCTCTTTTTTTGGAGAGGTTTTTGCTATAGGGTGCGTGCGCTCACCAGACAGAGACAGACAGAGAGACAGAAAGCGAGAAATCACCCCCCAGGGGGGATGGCCATGCCTCAATCCCTTCTCCTCCATTCTCCTCTTGGGATCTTGGGCACACATGCACATGCGCCTGGTGTGAATTTAAGCCACTGGGTCTGGGACTTGAACCACGGTCGACTACGTGGGAATCCAGTGACATAGCAATTACGCTAACTGCTGGTCCCTTCCTTCACTTTTTGAGGTGAGCTGATGATGGCTCCATGTCAATTAATGGGATCACTGAATCCTTTCATTTTGCCCATGGAAGACTCTGGAAACTTAAGTACATAAAATGACCAATGAGACAGAATCAGAGTTAGGAATAAGAGCATGTTTATAGTGTTTGAAGAGCATATGCATAGTGTTTGATTCATAGTTGTTCTGTACTAAAGACTCATTTAACCTTTATAACCATCTAGACAGAATATTTTTGTATTATGCACATATACACTTATGAGTATATTTAAAACCTTTACATATGTGTGGTATGGTATAATGTGTGTGTGTGTGTGTGTGTGTGTGTGTGTGTGTGAAAGAGAGAGAGAGAGAGAGAGAGAGAGAGAGAGAGAGAGAGAGAGAGAGAATGAATGTGTATTTATAAGTCATTCCTATACATTTATCAATTAAATATTAAAACATTCAAAACTCTTTTTCCTTCATTAACTCTGAATTTTTTCTCATCTTTTTGCCATGTCTTGGGAGTAAACACCTATGTTATTCTCTAACTGGTCATGATTGTAATCTGATTTAAAAGCTGAGCAAGGGGGACCAGCAGGTGGGGTGGTGGTTAAGGCGCTAGACTCCCACATGGCCGACCATAGTTCAAGTCCCGGACCTAGTGGCATGCTTTCTCACTTTCCCTCTATCTCTTTCTCTCTGAGCCTCTTTCTCTGGTCAAATTAACATAAATAAATGAATAAATAAAATTAAAAACAGATAATATAGTATAAAAAAAGGAGATGCTTTGGATCAAAGGTAATGAAAATAAGGATATAATATTTAAACAAAACAAAAACAAAAAAAACTGAGCAAGGACCAGCAGGTAGCATGGTGGTTAAGGCACTGGACTTCCACATAGCTGACCACAGTTCAAGTGTTGGGCCTACTGACTTGCTTTCTCATTTTCTCCCTCTCTCTCCTTTTCTCTCTTTTATTAGCAAAATTAAAGATAACAGTAATAAATAAAATGAAGTAAATAATTCTTTAAAAAAGTGAAATAAAATAAAAACTGAGCAATTGTCAGAAACTTCTTTGAGTATATCTATATCTTACAATCATCCAGTGAGTCAAACATTTTTCTACTTACATTTAACTAGGGCAAGATTTTTTTAAACTTCACATATGTCTTATCATATTTGCATTTTATAATTCTTATCATCTCTGTCTTTACTTAAAGTTACTGAAAATATATAATACATTCTTAGTTACTTGAGAGAGCTGTGTGGTGGGAAGAGCTGTTCACTGTGATTTTAGCCTTCACGTCCAGGAGTCCCAGTTTCTCATCTGTGCAGCGAGGAAATTGGACTGCAGAAAATTTTAGTCAGCTTTTTCTCTTTTTAAAGTTTTATTTATTTACTTTTTCTATGAGAGAGAGAGAGAGAGCCGGAGAGTGAAATAGAGAATGATAAAAATGTATCACAATGGGAGCCAGCAGTTAGCGTAATGGCCACATAGTTGACCGCGGTTCGTGTCCCGGACCCGGTGGCTTAAAACTCACGCCGGGCGCGTGTGCATGTGTGCCCAAGATCCCAAGAGGAGAATGGAGGAGAAGGGATTGCGGCGTGACCATCCCCCCTGGGGGGTGATTTCTCGCTTTCTGTCTCTGTGTCTCTCTCTGTCTGTCTGGCGAGCGCACGCGCCCTACAGTGAAAATCTCACCAAAAAAAAAAAAATGTATCACAACAGGGTCTTCGTGTCACCATCCACCCCAGTCCCAGCTAACTCAGATCATAGGCATGTGCATGCACACCCAGGGTACAGATAAAGGCCCCTGAATGCAAACCTGGGACTTCCCATGGGTTCAGCATTGAAGGATGTGCTGTTTCTTCTGTGTGCTGAGTTCTGAAAGCCTGGAAGGCATGCCGTATGAAGAAACAGAGGTCTCCCCCAAGCTGAAATGGTGCACATGCCGTCTGGAAAGGCCAGAGCAACAAATGGATTTCTCATGGAAGTGTGTGTTGATTCAGTGGCATCAGCTGTGAATGCAGAAAGAGGAGCCACTGGTTGATGGGCACTAGCTGACATTTTTTGAACAATCACGTGTGTCAGGAACTGGTGTAGGTGCCGGTGAGAAAAAGAGATTCTCAGGTGAAGCTTATGATATTATTGAACAAAGTGTTAATTCAGAAGCGGTTATAGTAAATTATTAAAATTCTATGAGGAAATGCACAGACTTTAAGAGTGCATAAGGGGGTATACTTATCTTTCTCCAGAGGAAGTCAGGGGAAACCTTGGAGTAAATTACGTTAAAGATGAAAACAGAGCCAGCCGGTGACATGGTTGTTAAAGTGGCTGGATCTCACATGGCCAGTGGCACAGTTCAAGTTGCAGACCTGGTGGTTTAAAAAGCACACTGGGCATGTGGGGTGAAAAACACACCAGGCACGAAAGGAAGGAGAATGGAAAAGGGAGCATAGAATCACTTTCTCCCATAGCAGTGCTGTCTAGCTCTTTTTTTTTTTTTTTCCTCTCTCCTCTAACTTTCTCTGGCAAGCACATGTACCCTCTAGCAAGAAAAAAAAAAAAAAAAACGAAAAAAGGAAAAAGGATGAAAATAGTGAATAATAAGTAACAGTAAGACAAAGAAGGCCGTAGAGGTATTAAGACAGAAGTCTCTCTATGGTATAAAAGTCTATTATCAGATCATTTCAATTGCATTCATACGATATAAATAGTTGAGAGAATAGGATTAGTTATCTTTCAGAAATGCGGAATTTTGGGCTGGATCTGTAATGATTATCCTTAATTATTTTAAGTTCCCTGGTATGTTCTTCTTCTGAAAAACCTCCATCTGGACCTGTTAGTTCAGAAAAGGGTTATTACTGATCATTTGAACATCATAATTGAAGTAATAGAATTTTTTTTTTTTTTTTTTTTAGTAAGAGAATTTTTAAGCTAGGAAGAACCTGCAAGTTTGTTCAGTCTAGCCCTCTTATTTTGAAGATTTTTTTTTTTAATTATAAGAGCTTAAGCAATGAATTTACTAAGTTATGATAGCTCATTAGTGGTTGAGTTTGCACTTACAGTAGTTGCTGACTCTTAGTTAGAGGTAGTACAGTTTCAGTATCTCAGTCTGTCTTTTCATAACATGAGGATAAATACGTTTATGTTTCCATGGTATTTTCTATCCAGGAACTCGGGAAAGAAAATTATAAAGAGGAGTAAAGGTGGAAAGGACATTGGACAAATTTTTAAAATGTATTTATTGTGTTTTGTTTTGTTTTTTGATTCTTCAGCTAGTGGTCCCACCATTCTGATAGTTATAAACAGATGTGTTTCTAAAGTTAAAATGACAACAACAACAAAAACAAGAATCTCTTTATTTTGTTTTTTTCAGGATACATTTTGGCAATAATTAGATAGTTGTGCCCATATTTTTATTGATAAATCAATATTATTTTAACTCAGAATCATTAATATGAATCTAAATTTCTCTTTTTCCTAGTGACTTCTATTTTTTCTAGTATTATCTCTCAAGTTACCGATGGATCGACAGAATCTTCTATCAATTTAGTTAGCCAATTATGATAGTGGCTAGGAGTTCAGGGTCTGGCATAATTCTTAGTTAATTCTAGACTCAGTATTTGCAAGTTAGGCGACCTTAGAAAAGTAAAATAACAATTCTCTACAATTCTGTTTCTTCATCTATAAAATGAAGATAAGATTGAAATGAAGATTTAGAGAGATAGGATATATAAAACATTTAGCCTAAGCTTAGAGAAGTGCTCACTGTATGTCAGTTGTTATTATTTATAAACAGTTAAGTTCTCAGTAAAACATAATGACTGGAGGTAGTCTCCAGAAACACTGCTTGCAGGAGTATTTGTCAAAGCAAATAAAACCCAAATTTTTACAGTTGTAGAATGGATCAAACCAGTTTTGATATGGATGTTGCCACTGCTGTTGCTGGAAACCAGATTTAGCTTCTGGGTCTTGGCTGCCAGATGAATGAAGCAGAGAGCCAATTTTGTATAAGTGGGCCCCACATGATTCCTGGGAGTGTCCGGAATGCGAGGAAGGCGCAATGTGTGTTACTGTTGCAAATCTTTCTTCCTGCCAGGAATGACATTATCCGGATAGCCTGGCTCAGCCTGGTCATCCCACCCTGCTGGCAGCAAGACAACTGTGAGACAGGAACAAACTGCCTGGGCCAGGCGAAATAGTCCCCCGGGGAATGTGGGAGGGGGGCGCAGAGAGTTTGTGGAAAGACAAACAAGATTAAGGAAGATGTCTGGGTAAGGATGGGATCAAATAAAAACTAGAATATAAAATTCTAGTTAGAAAAGGTGGAATAATAATTCCAGACATTAATTTTTTTCTTGATATTTTCTAATCCCACCATCCTTGCTTCTAAATCCATCCTCCCTGTTACGGACTGAAGCTGGTTGGCACAAGCTTTGTGGACAGATAACACTGAAGACCATATTCTATCTGTCCTTCCTTCCCTCTCCCCGTACATATAAGTACTTTCTTACTAAAGAAGCTCTCTAATTGTAGATGCATCCTCAAAAGCTGAACAAAGGTCCAGCTGTGGTGGCACAACACTCTGCAATGCTGGAAGCCGTAGGGCAGGTCAGAATTCAGTTTCTGGTTGACTTGCACGTGCTGGGTATGAGCCGACTTCCTGTGATCCTGGCTGGTTAGGAAGGCTGGAGGGTGGGGCAAATCATGGCATGAGACTCCGCTGGAGATACGTTCTCTCTCATAAAAGAAAGAAATAAACTTAAAAAAGAATGAGTCAGGATTGACCACAATTATTTAGCACTCCAGGGACTTTATACTCTAATAAAAATGTAGTTGGTTTACAGCAAAATTATATTTTGAACATCTAAGTTTTAGAATGAGGTTCAAATATAAAATATATACACATTTTTATACACACACACACACACACACACACACACATATCCTCTTGTCTTGAATTTTCAGATTGTATCAGCAATAGACTAAATGTTTGCATCACCATAAAATTCATAAGCTGCAATCCCAAACCCCAAGGTGATGGTATTTAGGAGCATGACTAGTTGTGGGGCTTAGAACCATCATGAATGGGATTAGTGCCCTTTTAAGAGACCTCACAGAGAGCTCTTTACCCCTTCTGCTATATGAAGATATAACAAAAGAACAGCTGTCTATGAGCCAGAGGGTGGACTGCACCAGACACCAAATCTGTTGGTGCCTTAATGTGGACTCACAGCCCTCGAGAATGGTAAGAAATAAAAGTCAGGGGTCCTGCCAAAGGTGGTTAAGGCAGCTTGATCACACATGGCAAATTGTGCTGTTCTAGTCCGGGACCCAGGACTAGAAGGTGGCTTAAAATATATGCTCTGTGTGTGTGTGTGTGTGTGTGTGTGTGTGTGTGCACGCCTAAAACCCCAAGAGGAGAAGGAATTACAGTGTAACCATCCCCCCAAGAAGATGCTTTCCCACTTTCTCTCTCCACTTTGTCTCTCTCTTTCTCTGGTGAGTGCACTCGCTCTATAGCAAATTAAAAAATAGAAAAAGAAAGACATGTCTGTTGTTTATAAACTACTCGGTCTATGGTATTTTGTCATACCAGCCCAAACAGACCAGGCACTATCCAAAGTAGAAATCAGGCAGAGTATCTTGAGAAAAATTTTTGTTTTGTGATATTTATCTTTTCGTGAAGATTTCACTGCTGTCCTCTATAGCCCTGCTGCCAATGTCAACACAATATAGCTCCATTTGAAAACAACAGTGACAATAAGCCCTTTATCTTTCTTGCTAAACTGAACTAAACCTCTAACTGAGGGGTAGGTTTTTGTGTTCATTCAAAGAACGTTTCCTAAGCACCAATTATGGATCGGCTTGTCTGGCACTGGAGATAAACCGATAACAAGAAGCATTTATGGTCTAGGGATAAGAATGATTCTCAAGAAGACAAGCTAAGATTCTATGTGTGATAGTAGTGATGCAAGCACAGCTCTTACAAATGATTTTTGCATAAGGTTATTTAATTATAGCCTTGAGTGGAAATTGGATAATCTGTAATTTCCTCTCTTCACCAACATTCTCGTTCCCTAAATAGCTTTGGAGAGGGCCAGAATGTTGAGCACACTGGGCAAGTGCGTTCTCTTTGGTTGATCTGGCCTGCTAATTCAAAGTAGACCTCACTTCTCAATTACTCACTTAACATTCCAGCACATTTTGGGAACAACTGGTAATTTTGGAAGCTGCCAAGCAGACGGATGAATGGTAACTGAGTTAGCACATCTAGGGAAGCTGAAATCTAAGCCTACCAATAAGCTAACTAAAACTGCTTAGCTCTGAAAGTGCCCACGGACTGAAAGCACCAGGTGCTTCTGAAGGTAATATTTGAAGGAGGCTGAAAGCAAGATTGTTGCTAGTGTTATAAAGTGCTTTTCCAGCTCCTTATTCTTACTGCTTCCATACAAAAGCCTGGAGGTTAGCTGCTTGGACCACGGGGTCCTGCTCCTGGAGACACCCAGACATAGGTAAGAAAGGCTATGCAGTAAGATACCATAAAACAAAAGGAGGAGGTATGGAAGTTAATATTTTGGAGTATGAGACCAGAATCCGTTTTCATGTTTAACATCCTGAGCACTGGAGGTAAAATTTATATTCCTAATGTAAGAGATTGAAGGATCCTGGGAACCAGCAGTTAGCGTAATGGCTATGTCTCTGGACTCCCATGTAGTTGACTGCGGTTCGCGTCCTGGACCTGATGGCTTAAAAATCAAGCCGGGCGCATGTGCTTGCATGCCCAAGATCCTGAGAGGAGAATGCAGGAGAAGGGATTGCGGCGTGACCATCCCCTCTGGGGGGGGATGTCTCGCTTTCTCTCTCTATGTCTCTCTCTGTCTGTCTGGTGAGCGCACATGCCCTATAGCGAAAACCTCTCCAAAAATAAATAAATAAATAAATAAAATAAAAATAAGAGATTGAAGGATCCTTCCTGAGGAAATAAAATTTATGAGAAAAGACTCACAGATACTCTCAGTAATAGAGATCTTCAAGAAAGATGGAGAAGGAAAATATCTGCATGTGAGGCAGTGGTATAAAGGAGTTAAATCCTCATCTTTCATAGCATGTAATTATTTGTAAAAAAAATTAGTAAATATCAAAATGAACATGTCATGTATTATTACATTATATTTAAAATACAGAGATAGGACCAGAAGATACTGCTAAAGTATCTGAAATAGTTTTAGCCATTTTCCTCCTCCTCTCAAGGATTAGGGGTGAAATAGGAAAATGATACACACATGTTGCTTTATACCACATTTTAAAAATAAGAGCAATCTTCATGGAACCAAAAATCAAACATATCTGGGTACAAAGTTCAACTTTTCCATTTACAAGCTCTGCGACCTTGGTCATACTGCTTTAATTTCTGAACTTAAGTTCTCTCCTTACTAAATGGAAAAATAACATCAGTCACACAGTAAGCACTTAATGCATGGTTATGGTTATCTTGAATATTAAATGCAATAATGTATTAAAGTACTTAATATTGTACTTAATGACAACTAACATTATCATGACAAAACTTTTTGAAAAGTAGGGAGAAAAATCAACTCAGAGAAAGAAAAGGAATAAATATTTGACTCTGAGTGTATACACACACACACACACACACACACACACACACACACATGGAGTATATATACAGAAGAAGTGAGGAAGGAAGTAAGCACAGCAAGGCTGCTAGGAGACAGTTACACCTGCCCCTTAGGTTTAAATGAAAACATAAATGAAAAGAAACAAAGTCAACACTAGTAAGAAAAAAAGAGGAAATACATTTACTACATTTTATTTTTTATTCATCTTTTGTTCATCTTAACCCTTTTGTGGAGTGTGTACTATACGATATATAAAATGTTGGCTATGTACTAGTTTCAATTGTAAAATCACATGGTTGTTATATTTAGTAAAAAGTACTTATATTCTTTTACTTGATTTTCAGACTGATTCTGTCAAATAGGCAAAATAGCACTTTACAGTTGCTTCTGTTAGGAGAAGAAATGGGAGGGGCCAGCAGTTGGCATAATGGCTATGTCACTGGATTCCCATGTAGTCGATCACAGTTCAAATCCTGGACCTGGTGGCTTAAACTCATGCCAGGCACATGTGCATGCGTGTCCAAGATCCCGAGAGGAGAATGGAGGAGAAGGGATTGTGGCATGGCCATCTTCCCTGGGGGGTGAGTTCTTGCTTCTTTCTGTCTCTGTCTCTCTCTGTCCTTCTGGTGAGCACACACGCCCTGTAGAAGAAAACCCCTCCAAAAAAAAAAAAAAGAGAGAGAGAGAGAGAAAGAAATGGGGAAGAGTAGTAAAAGAAATGGGGAAGAGTGGTTAAAAGAAAAGAGAACTATGCACGTTGCCTAAATATTAGCATCGTTGTGAAAACCAGACAATAATCTGATTATAGCTATTTTTAGAACTCAGTGTGAGAACTTTTTATTAATTTTCAGCAAGAAACTTAACTACCAAATAAACTGAAACACTGATGTTACCTGCTTTTGCATATTATTTCCCATGCTAAAAATTTTTTTCCAGGGAAATTAAAATTGGCTTGTAGAAATGCAATCAGAGCATAGTTATGGGATGATCTTAATGGCTAATATCATTAAATTATGGCATGTGATGTCCCTCAGCATACTTTAAGGCTGTATTTGCCAACCAACCAGAATGCCCCTGTCAGCTGGTGAAGGCACCTTTATCCCCGGGTGGTGCTGACACCACCCTGACAGGAGTATGCTTTGACTTCGTGTACACCATCTGGCAGCGAGTAGTCTTCAGCTGTATCTCAATACAGTTGGCTAGGTTAAAGCCTTCTCTTATATCAAATCACATTCCAGGCATGCCTTCTTGCTGAGTAGTACATATTTTTAAAAGAAAAATCTGAAAACTCAGTTGTCACAGGGATTAGAAATGAGTTATATATCCATATGGTTTTCTAATATTCTTCTAAGGACATTTAAAAAACCCAATAATTGACTAAAGTGAACTTGACTTCATTTTGATAAAAATGAAGCTAAAGATGATTAATCTATTGGATTAAACAAATATGGCATTAGAAGCAAAGGCGCTAGTGTCAGAATATAGAATGCACAGTCTGTGATATGCTTTATGACGTGTGTGCATTTAAGATACTATCAAACTCTTTTAATCACTACCCTTATGTTAGAAGCTTTGTTTGTCGTAGCTAGTGAAATGTCACTTCAACAAAACCAAAAGAATTAAAAAAAAAATCCACATGCTTAGAAAGCAGAAAATAGCAAAATGTGGGAAAAAAGTCATCTTTGCAAGGAAAGGTCGGGAGAAACATATGGATCCCAAGTGAAATTAAAATAAGGTTTCTGTACAGACTAAGATGCTGAGGCAGATAACGGTGCCACAGGCCAGACAGAAGGTTCCCAAGGCCCCAGGCTGCTTTCTTACTTCTGCTCGGCTGAAGACTTTATCCAACATTATTTTGGTGATAACACTTGTTATACATCCTCTGGATCCTCAGATGCTAAATCATCCTGTAATAGATTTCATCCAGGAAACCTAAAGGCCAGACATATTTCATCATTTCTTAAGTTTCAGTGATTATAAAACAGCCATCTGTACATGTCTGGAAGCATATTTTTATTTGGGTTATTATTTGATAATGTACAGACAATCCAGTCTTCAAACCTCTAATGTGTCTATTTGTTTTAAAAAGTCCATATAACAGTTTTATATGGTTATTTTTTAAAATTTTTATTCTATTTAGTTGAAATGTGCGTAAGACTTTATCCAAAGTAAATGGGAAGACAATAAATAATGACACAGAGTAACAAAGAACATATTTATTGAAAAATATTTGGTTATATTACCTTGTTGGATTTTTTATATTAAGTAGATTTCCTATGTGCTTAGGGTTGGAGATGATGCATAAGTATTCTACATAGAAAGTTCTGCTCTCCTGGAGCTGCCCATCTAAAGCATACTCACTCCTGCTTAATACTGATTAAGCATTCAATCATCAATTTGTATCTCTTAGATGTATTTATTACCAAGCAGATTCAAAGTAAGGAAAGAGTAAGTTAATTCCTATAAAAGTGGATTTGGGGGTCAGCCAGGGGTGCAGTGGTAAGGCAATGCTCTCTGATGTTGGACCCACATGTGAGGCTGCATGCCTGTGTGGCAGGCTAGCTGAAGCTGGGGGTATATTGTGACATGAAGATACTGTTGGGGGAGGGTGCTTTAAAATTCTGCCATAGCCAACAATCTCTCCCCTTAATTATAGACCTTTAAGCTTACATGGCCAAAAACATCTGACCCTAAGTCACCTGCAACAGATGCCTGGCATTCTGCCATTAGACATTTATTCTTTGGGACCAGGGCCAATATGCAGATACTGTTGGTCAACTTAGGGATAAGGTAAAAGGAGGACAATACATTAAATATTTATGTTATGTATATATTAGGTGAATGCTTTTTTTTTTTTTTAAGAGAGATTTTTTGCTATGGAGTGAGTGTGCTTGCTGGAGAGATAGAGAGAGATAGACAGAAAGCAAAAAATCACTCCCCCTGGGGAGAAGGGATGGCCATGCCACAATCCCTTCTCCTCCATTCTCCTGTTGGGATCCTGGGCATGCACACACACATGCCCACTGTGAATTTTAAGCTGCCGGGTCCAGGGCTTGAACTGAGGTAGATGACATGGGAGTCTAGTGACGTAACCACTATGTCACCTGCTGGTCCCAGGGGAATGCATTTTTAAAATCAGATTGTTTTCTCTTTATGAAGAAAGCTTGAAGAGTTTGCTTTCTTAGAGCAAAATATGCAGGAATGGGTAACTACAGTGGGAGCAAGGGAGAGAGGAGTTGAGAAGAAATGTGGTAGAAATGGAAATTGGTGGTTAGTAGAGCTGGACATTGTTATTCTAGGGAGAGGCCATTCCAATCAGGTACCCAATGGGGAACAATTGGAAAACATTCAAGTGGGATAATTTAATGGAGAGTTGCTTTATAAATATGGGGTAGGATAAATTAGGAAGGAGCAGATTCTAGAAGCAGAGAGCTGTGTATAGAGGGCAGACTGCTAGAAGCTATGGTTTTTGGTGAAGGAATGTGACAGGCAGCCCGGAAAGACCCTGTAGAACAAGAATTGAAAAAGGTGCAGAGAAAAGAAAACGACACAGCCCATCCATTAAAAAACTGAAATCCTTGCTCTGCAACCTATTAGCTAAGTCTTGCATGAGTCATTTGATTCTCTGGGTCTCAGAGAACACAGAGGTAACAATTTTAAGTACTTCCTTTTTCTGGAAGTAATCTTGAGAATCAAATTATGTTGTCATTTATATAAGAGCTACAAACACTGAAAACTAGAGAAGAAATTCTGACGAAATGGTTAATCTGAAAAAGTTGTAAAACTCTAAGGCACAGGTAAAGGGAATGAAGACCTTATATTTTTCTGAGGTAGATCTTCAGACTAATGCATGGCAGGTGATTAAACTGCATATAGATGCACATAGACAGATGTTTTGAATATATATATATATACACACACACACACACACACACACACACACACACAAATCTAGTATCAAATCAGCAAAGTTAGAAAGTGAGGGTAATAAGAGAGAGAGGGAAAAGACCTAAAAATACACCCAAACTTCTTGAATCATTAGAATCAAGGACATTACATTTAGACACAATTATAGGGTGCATCCCCCTCATATACTGTGAGTGGAATAGCTCATAGCTTTTAGCAAGGGAGTGATTGCAAATATTTTGTCATATTTCTTCAGAAATTTATTTCATACTCACACATACATTTTTAGTCTGCACTGTTAAATTCCTTATTAAGCCACAATGAGAAGACTTAAAACCGCTATTTTTGCCTTGTTTCCCTATGGAACTATCTTTCAGCTTAAATTCCAGCATATAGTAGTAATGCATGAAGAATGTCAATGCACTTTACCTCCTACAAGTTACTCTCCTAAGAAAAATTACTAGTTAAAAGGGATGGTACACGTCTTAAGTCTGCATCAGGGAAAAGAAAAAATATTTGTTTGATCTCACAGATTTGGTACTGTGTTGTGATACCATCTAACATGAATATAGTTTAAAATTCTATGTGAAGTCCCTCTGTTTTGACTGTCAATTCAGGGTGGAAAACCATTTTGATAGAAGTGTCAAGAAAATGATGAGCAGTGAAGATATCAACTTGGTTAGCTCATTTTTTTGACTGCCACATGATTCTTCTTGTACTATAACATGTATGAACAAAAAAGACATTAAATCAAAGACAAGAAATTCAATGAGTTTTAAACTAATCACTCAAGGTGCATTGGATTTATCTGTAATATCCTTTACATATTGATGTTTGTGCTTCCTCGGCTCCCTTGGTTTGTATTCAATATTTGTTCCACAGAAGGAAATCATTAATGAATGCCTTTAACATGCAAATTTGTCAAGGTCAGAGTTTCAAAGACAGAAGCTTGTTGGCTGTGCCATGCACTGTAATTTATTTCTGTATAATACTTTGTTAGATTATCAATCAAAATGTTGATTATTTTTACAAAATAAATGATAAGTCTTCAGATTTTTCTTTGTCTAAATGAGCATAATCTGAGAGAAAAATATTTTGGTTGGAAATGAGATGAAAATATGACCAGTATAAGTAATACAGATATTTATTGCACTCTATGGAACCAATGTGTCCCAAAGAACTTGACTTTAAGTGGATTTTTGTACAGTGACTCTTACTCCCCCAATGACTCTCTTTATAAAAGTGGGGTCACACTTCTTACAGAGGATGCCTTTTGAGGTATCTTTCTAGCATGTCACACCTAGAAAATGTCCTCTTACAGCCAGGAGTAGAGCCTCATCTGCCATATTCTGGATATACAGTCATACCTCTGAGCTTAAGTTGCAATCAACAGTGGACACCTGATCGGTGGACACCTGATCCAAGCTAGATCAATACAACCGGATCTTCTTAACTAGGATTTTGACACTGCAATCTAGACACTAGTCCCATCCCTAAGTGCCATACAGTCCTCTCCTTACTCTCCTTCAGATACCTTGTAGCTTAATAAAATATTTCCTTTTGTCTTTATTTACATCATATTCGCATCTAATACTACAAACAATTTTTTTCCCCTTGAGGGTAAACTCTACAGGTTGAATTGAAAACTTCGGTGTAGAAGCAACAGGCTCATTACTTACTGTCAACAATGTGATTCCCCATAGCTGTATCCCCTCAGCCTTCTCACTTAATCTTTTGCACAACTGCCCAGTCTCCAACTTTTTTCAGGCATAGCTTACCTTAAGCCTACACACATTTCTTTAAAGTACAGAATCCCTTTGTCTTCTCCTAAGGTTCAGATAATGCTTTGTCACCAAAGGTTCATGTTTTGGAAACTTGGTCCAGTGTAATGGTTTTAGGAGGTGATGAGGACTTTAAAAGGTGAGGCCTCATGGAGGGCATCATCTGATCAGCTGATGGCATGGGCCGGACAAGCAGAGGAAGTGGGGAGATTTTTGTCTCCTTCTTTGCAGGGGCTTGCCTTTTTCTCTGCTTCTGTCAGCCATGTTGTGTGTAGCACCAGAGGCTGGCCTGTTGCTGTATCCACCAGAATCACCAGCCAGGTGACCTTCTATCTTTATAAATCATGTACTCTCAGTTATTTCTGTTTTGTGACACAAAATAGACACCTTCACACCCTTCAATGTGATGTTCTGATTTTACTTTCAAACAGTTTTGAATCACTGTAGGCTTTTATGTTTTATTGAGCACAAAATAAAAAGTAAAATAATGCTAAATTTTGTCTGCTTTGAAAACTTCTAAGTGCTCTCACCTCATTTTTTCCTTATTTATCTTGCCACAGCAACCTGATTAGCTTTCTAAACAGCTCTGTTCAAACCCCTCTGATATTTAAAATGTATTACTGTCTCCATTTTTGTCCACACATCAATGTTTATACACTAAAAGTTTCATTTTGAAAAAAAAAATTAAGATGTTTTTGCTATAGGGTGCGTGCACACACCAGAAAGACAGAGAGAGACAGAAAGTGAGAAATTACCTCCCAGGGGGGAATGGCCATGCCACCATCCCTTCTCCTCCATTCTCCTCTCGGGATCTTGGGCATGCACACACACACACGCCTGCGGTGTGTTTAAACCACTGGGTCTGGGACTTGAACCGCGTTTGATTACATGGGAGTCCCAGCGACGTAGCCATTATGCCATCTGCTGGTCCCTGTTTTTGAAAATTTTTAATCTAAAATGGAATTTGGCAAATTTTTTTTATTAAAAATCAGATAATAAATATTTTAGGATAGCGGGTCATATGGTCTCCGTCTCAACAATTCAACTCTGTTGTTGTAGCACGAATTAGTCATAATCAACAAATAAGCATGAGTGTTGCCAATAAAACTTTATTTCCAAAGCAGATGGCAGGTAGAATTGACCTAAAGACTGGGCCTTTTCCAGTTCTGTCAGCTTTACTGTTTAATTCTATCTTGCCACACCACCAGAACTCCACTGAGATGTTCCTTCTGAGTCCAGTAGTACTTTCACCACTCTGTGCTTCTGTTCCCTTAGAAGGGGGCTGAGGTGAGGTACTGGAAGTTTCTCTGAGAAGCGCCTTTACATCAACTTCAAGGTAATATATTGTCATACTGCTTGTTAAGAGTTTGATGAGAATGTATCAGAGAAAGTGTAATAAAATACACAAAGCAATTCTA
Source organism: Tupaia belangeri chinensis (assembly GCF_000334495.1). Taxonomy (NCBI): domain Eukaryota; kingdom Metazoa; phylum Chordata; class Mammalia; order Scandentia; family Tupaiidae; genus Tupaia; species Tupaia belangeri. The sequence goes on from NW_006159811.1 coordinate 3,445,359, forward strand.
GGATGAATACAGATAATATTATGTTACAGGTAGTACTGTAAGACATGTAAAAAACTAGTCAAAGGGTTGTGACTCTTAAAAATATACTTATTTCTACCCATCCGATTAAAGATACCATCTTTTTACTTACCCCAGCCTGCATATAGAAGCTGGTTATGCTTTTAATTCTATAAAGCTTTCTTTTTTCATCTGTGCTGATCTTAAAAATACTATGCATCCTTCAAGATGCAAATTAAATTTCCTCTCCTTCACAAATCCAGGTCTTCTTCAGAATTTCTATTATACTGTACCACATCATTTTAATCTTGGTATTATGATTATTTATTTATGGATCTTGGTTCAATAACTCGAGTATCCAACTACGGTATCTCTCTTAATAGACTTTCTATATTCCACAAAGCGCAGATCAGTACTTTGCAGAGAGTAGGCATTAAATGATTTTGATTAATACATTTTTTAAATTTGTGAAAAAAAATGAAGCTTCCTTTATTTGATGAAGAAGTGTTAATACTGTATAAGGATCAGGGTCAAAAGCAAACCACTGATTTACTAATCTTTAAAAAATATCCTCAGGCACTTGTGGTCCAGTATGGTTGAACTTAATGTTGGTATTTTTGCTAGCCAAATTTACTACATATGAAACCCATTGGCCATTTGGGGATTGACAACTTTCCTACTGCTCCTTGCAAAAAACTTCCCAAGAAAACTGGGATAGATAATCTATGTGCCATATGTGCTGTTAAAATAAAGTTGGAGATGCACTAATCAAATGGTTTCCATGAGAAACACAAGGCCTCCAAAATATGAAAAATCTTTTTAATTGTAGTACTTATGGTAGTCACTCTGAAGAGCAAAATTACATTTCAAACTTTTTTATCTTAAAAAGGAGTTAGATATCCAAAGCTTAAATATCTTGGAGCAGAAACACTCTGACTGTTAAACATGTTACATAAACAAGTTTGAAACAAGCAAAAAAAAAAGTTTTATCTCTTTCGCGTTGCCTACAAAGTCTTTAAATAAGTGCTTAGCCTAAAAGAGAGGGTTTTTTGATTTCTGAAATGGTGGAAGCATGATTACAGGGTGCCTACTCCCATGGCAGATTTCAGGTACGGGAAGAAGTTGACCTATTCGTGGATTCTCTTAGCCGAACATGTTAGCTATTACCATCTTCGTTTAGATACCATTCCCAAAAGAACATATTCTTGTTTTCTTTTTAAAGTTTCCTTATTGATTCAGTGAGCAAGAGAGAGGAGAAAGAAAGAAATTGAAAGAAGAAAGAAAGAAAAAGAAAGAGAAAACAGATATCCACAACAGGATTTTCACCTGTGCTGATCATAATTTCCAGCAGCTTTGGGCAGGTACATACCTAGAGTATTCAGGGAGGTCTCTGGATGCAAACCTGGAACCTTTCCATGTAGGCCAGCATCAAAGAGTTTTGTTTTACTACAGCACCACCTTCCAGCCTGTTCCAATTCTTTTAAGAAAAGTGACTGATAAGGATGAAATAGGATTCAATACTGTTGATTTTTAACATGCCTGGCATCAGAAGCAAGCTGGTGGGAAACTGAATGTTTTGGGACCAGCAGTTGGTGTAATGGCTATGTTGCTGGATTCTCATATAGTCAACCACAGTTCAAGTCCCAGATCCAGTACCTTAAACTCACGCCAGGCTCAAGATCCTGAGAGGAGAATGGAGAAGGGACTGCGGCATGGCCATGCCCCTTGGGGAGTGATTTCTTGCTTTCTGTCTCCCTGTGTCTTTCTGTCTTTCTGGTGAGTGCAGGCGCCCTACAGGAAAAACCTCTCAAAAAAAAAAATTAAAAAATAAAATAAAATAAAACTGAATGTTTTTATCAAAAAGATGATCTATGGAGTTTCCTTAAAAATTACTTGTTGGGACCAGCAGTTAGCGTAATGGCTATGTCGCTGGACTCCCACGTAGTCGACCGCGGTTCGAGTCCCGGACCCGGTGGCTTAAACTCACACCGGGCGCGTGTGCGTGCGTGCCCAAGATCCCGAGAGGAGAATGGAGGAGAAGGGATTGCGGCGTGGCCATCCCCCCTGGGGGGTGATTTCCTGCTTTCTATCTCTCTGTCTCTCTCTGTCTGTCTGGCGAGCGCACGTGCCCTATAGCAAAAAACCTCTCCAAAAAAAAAAAAAAATTACTTGTTATCTGATTTTTGTTTCTATTATTATTTTCCAAGTTTTAAGTTACTATCACAACATTAAGTAAATATTACTATTATCATATCAATTCTTCTAAGTTCTTCTATATTGTAATCTCTTAGAAATAGGTATAAATACACAATTTGTTTGTTTATTTTGGGAGTGGCAGATTGACAGAGTACTTATATTTTCTACTGTTGTAATTATTCCTAGATGTAAATTGTTTTGTCTCTCTCTGAGCTGTCTGTTTCTGTCTATAATCAACTTTATTCCTCGAATTTTATTACTTAAAATTGCTACCTCTGTGTTCTGTGTTTAAATAGCTAAAAAGATTTTTACTTGTCTTAAAAATTCTCAACGAATATTAGATCTTCAACCCCTGACTTGTCCTCCTCCTCATCAATAGATTTTAAATCTATTACATTTCACTTTTTCTTCCAGGAACCTGAATTTACCAAGGAGAGGAATAATATCAAATGGATGCAATAGATAATTTTAAAATTCACAATTTCTTGGATCAGCAGATGGTGAAAAGGTTACATTGCTGGACTTCCACATAGTCAAGTATGTTTTTAGTCCCAGACCTGGCTTAAAACTCATGCTGGGCATGTGTGTGTGTGTGTGTGTGCCCAAAATCCCAGGAGGAGAATGGAGGAGAAGGGATTGCAGGGTGGCCATTCTCCCTGGGGCCGGGGGGGGGGGATGATTTCTTGCTTTCTGTCTCTCTGTCTCTCCAGCAAGCACACACCCTATAGCAAAAATTTCTCAAAAAAAAATTCACAATTTCTTACCTCTTTTTGAATACTTATAAGTTTTTATCATAATTTTAAATGCCAGCAAAATGATAATCTAAGTTTTACAGAGATTTTAGGAGGTTAAGAATTGCAAATGTTTTTGAAGTCAAAAAGCTACTCCAGCTATTTTAAATAAAAGGAAGTATTAAGAGGCTCCTTAGTCTCTTCTTTCTATATGCATTTTGAAATAATCCATGACTTACAAAAAAAGTTGTAAGGAAAGAACAAAGAAACACTTTTCCTGTTTTTGAGAGTAAGTTGTTGCCATGGTGACCTGTCATGTCCATGTACTCCAGTGTTACTTCCTCAGATCTGGACAGTCTCCCACAAACTGTAATACTTTTCCAGTTGCCCCTATAAAATCCTTTAGGGCAAAATGATTCAGTTCAGAATCAATCAGTTCATGAAGTTGCCCTGACTTTTTAGTTTTCCTCAATGTTCAAAAGTTCCATTTTTAGTTTTTTAAAAAAGTATTATTTATTTAATTCCATTTATCATTGTTATTATTTTTAATTTGGCCAGAGAGAGAGAGATGCAGAGAGAAAGAAAGGGAAAGGGAGAAAGCAAGCTACCAGATTTGGGACCCAAACCATGGTTGGCTACCTGGGAATCTAGTGCCTTTAACCACCATGCCACCTGCTGGCCCCTCCATTTTCAGTTTTAAAAGGAACTGCCAAACTATTTTCCAGAGTGACTACCATTTTGCATCCCCACCAACAACGGATGAGATACCAAGTTTCTCTTCATCCTCACCAGCATTTGGTGTTATCATTGTTTTTTATTGTCATTATTCTGATATGTGTGTAGTCATATCTTATCATGGCTTTAATTTGTATTTCCTTAATGGCTAATGATGTTGAATGTCTTTCATGTCTTTATTTGCCATCTGTGTATCCTCTTGGGTGAAATGGATATTCACATCTTTTACTCATTTTCTCCCTAGATTGTTTCATTTTGATACTCAAATTATCCTCAGTATGTCTGATGGGAGCCTCTTTGATCTGATTTCTTTGTCTTTTGGTCATGTATCATCATTCTTGAATATCCTTGTACTTTCTGGAACTAGATGTTATAAGCTCGTCTTGTTTATCTTGATCCACTTTGGAATTAGCCATATCTTCAAGAATCATATCCTCATTAGAGAGTAGAATTTAAAACCAAGAACTGAGCATCAGGTGTGCTCCTTGTGGTTGTGTTGCTGTTCTCAGGCCTTCTAAGTGGACAGGGTTGTATGTACACATGTACATGTACACATTTACATTTATATTTATTTATCTGTATAATTTCGTAGATACTGGCACCTATATAATTACATATATGAGTTCAGAGAAATAGCTCCAGTTGTAAGCCAGTACCCTAGCACTTATTCTAGATTTTTTCCGTTTCCTGATTTGTAGCTTTTTTGTCTGATGGCAACTCCCATTGTCTTTAATATATGAATTAATTTCTTTGCTATGGCCTGAACAATCTTTTGTTTTAAGTCTTTGGCATAGGGCATATGTGCTTGCTAGAGACAGACAGAGAGAAAGTGTGAAAGCAGACCCCGGGGGATGACCATGCCACAGTCTCCTCTTTTCCAGTCTTTCCTTGGGATTTTGGGCATGTACATGCACGTGCCAGCCTGTTTTTCAAGTCACTAGGTCCAGGACTCAGACCACACAGTTGGCCGCATGAGATCCAGCCACCTAACCCACCTAACCTCTTTGAAACCTGGTTGGCCCCCCAGTCTGAACCTTTGTACTGTCCCCAAATTCACATGTTGAAACCTAGTCCCCATTTCATAGCATCTGAAGGTAAGGGCTTGGGAACTGCTTAGGTCATGAGGGTGGGGCCTCACGAATGGAATTAGTGCTTTTATAAATGAGGTCCCTTCTGCCTTGTGAGGACACAGAGAAAACATAGCTGGTCATGAACCAGGAAGTACTGAATCTGCTGACCTTAGACTTCCCAGCTTTCAGAACGGTGAGAAATAAATTATTCCAAATAGGTCACCCTTCCTTCTCTCTTCCTCGGCACTGCCTGTGGCAGTGGTGGCCACCTCCTACTCGGCATCATGGCTGCCCTCAGACCCCTCGTGAAACCCAAGATTGTCAAAAAGAGGACCAAGAAGTTCATCCGGCACCAGCCTGACGGATATATCAAAATTAAGCGCAACTGGAAGAAACCGAGGTATTGACAACAGGGTGCAGAGGAGATTCAAGGGCCAGATCTTGATGCCCAACATCGGTTACAGAAGCAACAAGAAAACAAAGCACATGCTGCCCAGCGGCTTCCAGAAGTTCCTGGTCCACAACATCAAGGAGCTGGAAGTGCTGCTGATGTGCAGTAGGTCTTACTGTGCTGAGATCGCCCACAGCGTCTCCTCCAAGGACCGCAAGGCCATCGTGGAGAGAGCAGCCCAGGAACCAACCCCAATGCCAGGCTGCGCAGTGAAGAAAACGAGTAGACGGCTCATGTGCACGTTTTATTTGTTTCTAAATAAAACCACACTCCCCCATTTCCATAAGGAAGACTTCCTCATCTCATTTAGGCTTAGAAACCTCAGTTTCCCTTCTTCCTGCCCCAGGCACCTCCTCACTTGGCTCATTCTCTGGCTTCTCATGCTGGGCCTCTGCCTTCCCTGGGGATGCCTTCCTAACCCTTCTCAGGCTCCAGTACCCCATGCTGGGCTGTTCCTCCCTGCACCAAGGGACCACTCTCACACCCTGTTAGGCCTCTGCTACGTGCTCTGGACTGCTCCTCTCCACCTGGGTGCCCATTTACTTAGTCTTCCTTACAGTTTTTGACCTGAATTGTTCAATAAAGAACAATGGAAGGGAAGAGAAAGTGGAAAGAGAGTACCTACTGACCCTGGAACATGGTGTCAGGGAAATGGGAGTACAAAACTGAAGGAAGACCCAAAGGAATAACTGTGTGCATAAGAGAAACAGCCAGGATCATGGTTTCTCTAGAACACAGAGTATGTGGAGGACCAGACTTATGAGCTGTAAGAACATAAAGTCACTTGCGAGGCTACTGCAGGGGCCTTACATTGTTAGGAAATATTTCATTGGTAATAATCAGGTAGATGATTAATATGATTAGTTTTATACTTCCAAAAATTAATCACACTGCAGTGTGCAGGAGGTGTGGGAAGACAAAATACCATTAGGCTAATTCCACAGAGAATTGAAAACTGATCTGGACCAGGGCTATGAGAGAAGGTGAGAAAAAAGGGAGGCAGCTCCCTGACTGCCATGCCAGGACACTGGCCAAGGCTGAGCTGGCTTGAGGAGGCCTGACTTTGTACAAGAGGTAGGACCTTCAGCATACTGACTGCCAGATATCATGGCTTTTGGTTGATGCCCTGGATGCTGTGGTTGTAGATGCTGTAATGGTGTCTCCTAGACCCCTCCTACAGGACTGAGAAACTTATTTCCCCACAGCCAGAGTTTGTGGCTGACAACTCCCAGCTGAGTCCCTCCTCATAACCAAAGAGGGCTGCCTTGCCTGCAGTTGTGCTCCCCATAGTGGGGCAGCTCTACTTTCATGACTGGTCCATGAGGGGACACTAGGCCCTGGCCCTCTTGCCTCACTCAATTCAGCACAGGTATGAAAGTCCCCTCTGGCTCCAGTGGTATATCCTTGGGGTGGCTGAGGACTCCTGTGCAACAGCATCATGGTTCAGCTTTCCCTCTGATCAT
>NW_006159811.1:3452032-3459855 GCF_000334495.1 Tupaia belangeri chinensis
CTTCACTCAGAGATTGTGCTCCCTAAGGCTTTCCTACATGCAAACTTCAGGTCTCAAGTCTGTTTCTCAGAAACTGGGTTCTGAAGCACATTCATTCCCACATGCATCTGCATGTGGGACCATTTTCTGACACTGGTTGGCATCCTTTGCTGCCATTCACAGGTATAATTCAGAAGTAAATGCACCTTCCAAAGGCGTCGTACTAATTCTCAGGAACTAGCTCAGACACTGGAGAAATCTAGTTCTTCAATGACTGTACCTGGTAAAAGTTGAAATAAGCTCTGTCATCTCTAGTTAGTAAAGATTATTTTCTTCCTCTGAATCACTGAGCTTTTACACAACCAATCACTTCCCATGTGATGTGAACATGACTCACTTCCACTGTAGTGCCTGAATTCTAGGAGAGTCATGTCTGCCATTTGGACACTATACTGAGATGCCTAATGCCTACTTTATTTACTTATTTATTTATTTTTTTGAGAAGTTTTTGCTATAGGGCGCATGTGCTCACCAGAAAGACAGAGAGAGGCTGAGAGACAGAAAGCGAGAAATCACCCCCCCCAGGGGGGATGGCCATGCCACAATCCCTTCTCCTCCATTCTCCTCTCAGGATCTTGGGCACGAATGCACACGCACACATGCCCAGTGTGAGTTTAAGCCACTGGGTCCTGGACTTGAACCTTGGCCAACTACATGGGAGTTCAGCAACATGGCCATTACACCAACTGCTAGTCCCTAAGATGTCTACTTGTATATTATATAGATTATATGATATATTTTCATAGAAAGGATGCATTTATTTTACTTTATTTTTCTTTAAGTATTGTTGTTGCTTATTTTGCTTGTTGCGGTTAATGGAGGTACAAATAAATTAATGATAAGAGATTGGAAATGTAAACTTCTTAAGAGTAGGGAGTCTAACATTTGTGTTTAAAACATTTCCAGATATACAGTAAGTCTTGAAAATGTTTTTAAAATAAAAATCTTTTGTAAATAAATAAAATTTAACATGAAGTACATAGATGCTCTATGGGTAAATTGGACAGAGATGGGATGTGGTAAAGACTTTTAATCATCTAGTATCAAACTCAAGCTATTCTAACTGCATAAACTAAGTTTAAAATGTTTTGGGGTTTATTTACCTTTTTCCTTTTTTTTGTTTTTTTTTTTTGTTTTTTTTTGAGAGGTTTTTGCTATAGGGCGCATGTGCTCGCCAGACAGACAAGAGAGAGACATAGAGACAGAAAGTGAGAAATCACCCCCCTGGGGGGATGGTCATGCCACAATCCCTTCTCCTCCATTCTCCTCTTGGGATCTTGGGCATGCATGCACACACGCCCAGCGTGAGTTTTAAGCCACCAGGTCCAGGACGTAAACCGTGGTTGACTATGTGGGAGTCCAGTGACATAGCCATTATGCTAACTGCTGGTTCCCACCTTTTTTCTTTTTCAAAGGTTTTTGCATCAGGGAGCGTGCACTTGCTGGATAGACAGACACAGAGAAAGTGAGAAATCACCCCCTGGGGAGGATGACCATGCCACAATCCCTTCTCCTCCATTTTCATCCTGGGATTTTATGCATGCTTGCACATGTTCCCGATGTGATATTCAAGCTACCAGGTCCAAGACTTGAACCTCAGTCAGCCAAGTGGGAGTCCAGAGCCTTAATCACCACACCATCTGCTGGCCCCAATAAGGTGATATATTCTATTGAAATCAGAAGTTGGGTTTGTTAAAAATAATTTTTTTGAGAGATTTTTGCTAGAGGGTGTGTGCTCACTGGAGACACAGACAGAGACAGACAGAAAGTGAGAAGTCGTCCCGCTAGGGGGATGGTCACACCACAATTCCTTCTCCATTCTTCTCTTGAGATTTTGGGCATACATGCACAAGTGCACAGCATGAGGTTCAAGCTGCTGTGTCCAGACTCAAACTATGGTCAACTATGTGGGAATCCAGCACCTTAACCACCATGCTACATGTTGGCCCCTGTTACAAATAATTTTCAGAGTGGGAGCCATGTATGGCTTGTGAAGTAAAATACTTAAGTTGAGATCCAAATAATTTGATAAAAGAAAAATATTTTAGATTTACTTTTCTAAATAAATCAGTGTAAAATATATTTTTATCTCTCTGTCTTCCTCTCTAAGAATATGCATTCCAGGCAGGCCCTATAGACTAAAGACTAAGGGAGCTGGATCCCATATGGCTGGCCCTGGTTTGAATCCTGGCTGGTGATTGGTGGCACATGTGCGTGCATGCCTGAAGTCCCAACAGCAGAAGGAATTGTGTTGTGACCAACCATACCCCATTGTAGGGTGCTTTCTCCTTCTCTCCCTCTCTCTTTCTCTGTCTCTTTGCCTCTCTAAGTAATCACATTTACCCTCTGGCTGTCAAAAAATAAAAATAAAAAAACCCACTATATTGCTTCTTCCATTTTTGACTTAAAATCTGAAAGTTAGACAAGGTCCCAGTATGACTATCAAGGTAAAAATTTGGTTTGAAACCTTACTTGACTAGGCTCCAGTTGACACAATGCCCAGTGTACTCTTTACTGATAGAGGAAAAGGGCAAAGTATTACTGTTGCTCCCTGTCATTCATGGCCTGGAGAGGTTTCCAAGTCTGCTTTTGCTTTCATCTTCCATCAGATTGCCTGGACAAAGACTGACCAATAGCCTTGTTTGCCAGATTTCACACTGAATGTCCCTCAGACACCCCCTCAGTCTGCAGTGTACTGGAATAGTTGGTTGCCCCAGTAATTAATGACCCTTCCACAAACCTTTATGAGATGATTTCATTCATTATTGGTATATGCTAGGGGAGGCCATTGCCTGCTATGCTGTAGATCTTGTATGAGGAAATGAGTGAAATGAGAAAAGCTCCAGAACTGGGCTGACTTTATTACCCAAACAGACAAAAGACTGCTAGTATGCTTTAGTATGCCAATCACCTCTGCTGGCCTTGTAATCAGAAAAATATCTAAGTAGAAGGACTCTAGGAAGACCTAGAAATTTTGAAGAAAAACAAGTTTTAAATTTGAAGTATTCTGCTTTAGTTTTGGCCTCAGACAAAATGGATATTTAGATCAGTTTGTGGAGTCTCAGAAGAACACACAATGAATCAGGAAGCTAGGAAAAAGGACTTCGGTAGTTGTGAGTTAAATAATGTCTCATTGTGGGGCCAGTAGGTGGCATGGTGATTAAGGCACTGCACTCCCACGTTGTTGACTATGGTTCAAGTGCCAGATCTGGCAGCTTGGAAAATCATACCATATGGGGCCAGCAGGTGGCATAGTAGTTAAGGTGCTGGACTTCCATTTGTCCAATCATGGTTCAAGTCCTGAACCTGGTGGCTTGAAAATCGTGCTGGGTGCATGTATGTGATGCTCAAAAACCCCAGAAAGAGTATGAAGGAGCAGGGATTTCAATATGGCCATCCCTCCCTTGGGGGTGATTTCTCACTTTCCCCTTCACTGTCTCTTCCTGTCTCTCCAGTGAACATATGTACCATACGGCAAAAGTCTTTTTAAAAAAGAAAGAAAGAAAGAAAGAAAGAAAGAAAGAAAGAAAGAAAGAAAGAAAGAAAGAAAGAAAGAAAGTAAGTCACACCACATGTGTGCATACATGGCCAAAATCTCAAGAGGAAAGTAGAGAAGGGATTGCAATGTGGCCCTCTCTTCTAGGGGGTGATTTCTCACTTTCTCTCCCTCTGTCTTTCTCTGGGAAATACATGTACTCTATGGCAAAAAACTGAAACAAACAAAACAAAACAAAACAAAAAATAAAACTTCATTATGAAGATAAAGTTTGTGGTTAGAATCATATCCCAAATGTGTTCACCTCTGTAGCTTTCTTCTTCTTCTTCTTTTTTTTTTTTTAGAAAGGTTTTTGCTATAGGGCGCGTGCACTCGCCAGAGACACAGAGAGAGACAGAGAGACAGAAAGCGAGAAATCACCCCCCAGGGGGGATGGCCACGCCGCAATCCCTTCTCCTCCATTCTCCTCTCGGGATCTTGGGCACGCACGCACACACACCTGGCGTGAGTTTAAGCCACTGGGTCCGGGACTCGAACCACAGTCGACTACATGGGAGTCCAGCGACATAGCCATTACACTAACTGCTGGTCCCTACCTCTGTAGCCTTCTAACTTGAAATCATCACTATTTTTTGGCAGATACATTTTCCTACATTTTATTCAGTCATTTACTGATATGCTATTTAAAATTTTTTAAATAATTTAAGTTTTTTATTATTTTTAAATTTGCCATAGGGTATGCCCATTCACCAGAGAGACAGAGAGAGAGGGAGAGAGAAAGTGAGAAAGCAAGTCGCATGGTCCAGGACTCAAACCGCAGATAACCATGCAGGAGTCCAGCACCTCAACCACTACACCACCTACTGGCCCCCTGGTATGTTATCACTTGCTAAAGATATACTGTATCTTTGATTCTGTCTTGATTAAGATTAAAGTTGATTAAGATTAAAATTGAAAATGGAAAGCAGTTTCAACCAGCAATAAATAAAAGGCATCTTGAAAAGAAACCTTAACAAGGTGTTGATGCAAAGTTCCCGAAAATGTCAGCCTGTTTCAATTCTGCTCTGGGAAGTCAAGAAGATTAATGTACTCACAGTTAGAGATCTCAAAAAGAATGAATGAAATGAGAGGCGGCAACATGTTTCTGGAGACCTGATGGTTGCAGAAGGATCAGAATCTCAAAATCTCAGAAAATCTTGAGAAAAGATAAGGTCAAGGGGGACAAGGTCAATTTGGTTGCTTAGGGCCAGCTATGTGGCCTAGTGCCTAAGGCACCTGGATCCCACATTGTCAATCATGTGGCTCAAGTCCTGGACCTAGCAGCTTGAGAAACATGCCAGGTGTGTGTGCGTGTATTCCCGAAATCCCAAAAGGAGGGAGAGATGGAGAAGAGATTGTGGCATGACCAGGCCCCATGGCGAAGCAAGGATGTTTTCTCCTCCCCTTGACACCCTTCCCATCTCTCTAGCAAAAAAATATAAAAAAGAAATAGGATGCTTATTATGTAACCGTCCCTCTCCATTGGACTTTTTTCTAATGTTCAATTATTTGAAACAATGGAGGACTTGTGTTTCTTTCCAGCGGAAGTGAAAGTTACTTCCATTCAATCAGTTTCTTGCCCTATTGGTAAGAAAGTACCTTAGCACCTTCCCCAGCCCACCTAATTAGAAGGTGGATCAAGTGGATGATGGAATTTCCATTCCTGTGTAGCCAGCTGTCAAAGAGTAAGGGGGTGGCAGTTATCCTCCATTCGCCCTTTGGCATTTGTAACTGGGGTCTGCCTGTATTTATTGAAGCTTCATTCATTTGAGCTTCTCAGCTGCTGTAGGGGTGATGGTACAAGGCAATATTTTATTTTGGCATAGTAGTACAATAGTTTTCTAACTGCTCTCTCTACTGTAATGCTTGCTACCTTCAAGTTCATTGTCAAACAACAGACAGAATTTTTTTTTTGAGAGAGATTTTTTGCTATAGGGCGCGTGTGCTCACCAGACAGACAGAGAGAGACATAGAGACAGAAAGCAAGAAATCACCCCCTAGAGGGGATGGCCACTCCACAATCCCTTCTCCTCCATTCTCCTCTCAGGATCTTGAGCATGCATGCACACACGCCCGATGTGAGTTTAAGCCACTAGGTCCGGGACTTGAACCGTGGTCGAATACGTGGGAGTCCAGCGACATAGCCATTACACTAACTGCTGGTCCCAGACAGAATTTTTTTTAAGAAACATAGATCGTATCAATTCATCCACGGCCCATTCCTGGCCTTAAACTTCTCTAATGAACTCTTATTACACTTAAGATAAAATACCTGAATTTTTAAAACTGAAGTTTAAAAAATATCATACAATCTGGCCCGTGCCTCTCTCTCTTATCTCATCTTATCTCACAAAACTCCGGCTACAGCATTTTCTTTCTGTTTCTTGAACTTGCTGTGCTAATGTCAACGTATGTACTGTTACAATAACTTGGAAAGTTTCCTCTCCCAGCTCCTGGAATGGCTGAGTCGTATTTTTTAGTCACCTAGTCAATCACTCTCTATCATTTCACCATGATATTTAAAATTTCTGAAAACCACTTTCCAATATAGACGTATTTTATTTGTTTGTTGTCTGTTTTGTCTCTTCACCCTGACAGCATGCCTCATGACAGCAGGGACTGGCCGTCTTGTGCTGTGAATTAAATGCAACTACTAAACAGTACCTAGCACATAGTAAGCACTCAATAAATCTTCCTTAAAGTGACTGATTTGGGGACCAATAGAAGGTGTAACGGTTATGTTGCTGGACTCGCACATAGTTGACTGTGGTTTGAGTCCAGAACCTGGTAGCTTAAAACTCACACCCGGTGTCTGTGTGCCTGTGCATGTGTGCCTAAAATCCCAGTGGAGAATGGAGAAGAGATTGTAGCATCCTCTCTGGGGAGTGATTTCTCACTTTCTGTTTCTCTGGCCAGTGCATGCACCCTATAGCAAAAATCTCTCTCTTAAAACAAAACAAAACAAAACAAAACAAAACAACTCTTAAAAAATGATCTGTTTCTATACTCGAGGAGCTGATATATCTGGTTGTAAGATAATGTAAATGGAAAGATAAATACATGTGACAATGAACAAGAGAGGCTAAAAGGCAGTATGTGAATAAGTATATAAACTTGATCCTATGGCATTGATTTTACTAAAATGAAAAAGAAGTGGTACATACTACTGTCAATTGTTGCTATATCAGTGCCATTCTGAGCTCTAAAGGCAATTGTTTTTCCTTCCCTTAAGAGACAGGGACTTGCTTTTGCCTTCCAGGCTGGTCCTGAACTCACCATTCTCCTGCTGCAGCCTACTAGCTAGCTGAGTTACAGGCACAGCCCTTATTTTGACAAATACAGGTGGAAATCACAGGTGGAGGTGGTGGGGAGGAGTGAGGAGAGAAGGCTTAAAGAATGAGTAGAGAGAGGCCAACCCCTGGTGTGGTGGTTAAGGTTGCTGACACCCACATGAGGGATGTGGCAGTTCAAGCTGAAAAACCGAGTCCCTCTGTCTTTCCGGTGAGCACAGGAGCCCTATAGCAAGACCTTCTGTTTAAGAAAGAAAGAAAGAGAGAAAGAAAGAAAATAGAAAGAAAGAACCCAAACAAGTAAACAAAAACCTCAAAACACGTTGAGCACCTAAGGAGGGAGAAATGAGACTGTGGCCTGATCATTTCCCATGGGGGGGGGTGTGTTTTCTCACTTTCCCTCCCTCCTGCGTGTGCACGCACTTTCTGGCTCAGGCAAGTTATTAAAAAAAAAAAAAAAAGAAGTAACTAAAGATTTTGCATGCAAGTTTAAGCTCTTGCATAAGTTTGGCAAGGGACGCTTAGCTTCTCCGAAGAGAAATTCTTGTTAGCTGAAGCTTGAGGTGACAGTGGGATGAACTATTTTGCCGTACGACTTTTCACTCCTAAAATGGTCCGCTTCCCTCCCCCCCACTTCTGCCGCGTCTCGGCTTAGTGAGATAAAGAGACAAAGTAGTTTCCTTTAACAAAAAGAAAAGAGGAAGTCCGTAAAAAGTGTGCGTGCGTGTGTGTGTTTGGTCGTGGAGGTGGGGCAGAAGAGGCGTGAAGGAGCCGTCACCTCCGCGGAGTCGCTAGGATTGGGGCTCCAAACCGCGCACAGCTGCTCCAACAGGCCAGGCCTGCGGGCTCCGTGGTACGCGGAGTTTCTCGAGGACAGTGTTTGGCTAAACTTCTTTCCCAAACCTGGCACGCGTCGTCGTCCTGCACTCGGCACGGACCCACGAGTGTGCGTGTGTGGC
>NW_006159811.1:3461430-3522008 GCF_000334495.1 Tupaia belangeri chinensis
GTGGCCCCCCGCCCCCCCCCCGCCCCGCCCTCGCCCTGCGGCGCAGCGACACCCGGGCTGGTCCAGGCGGAGCGCTCCCGCCCTGCGCCGCGTCTCCACCGCGAGCTCCGGGCCGGCTGTGCCTCCTCCCCTAAAGGGGCCGGCCCCGCGGCGCTGCGCCACCGCCGAGCCCCGGGAAGAAAGTTTGGGAGCTCGGCGGGGAGTGGGGCCGCGGGACGAAGGGGACCAGAAGGACAGACCTCCGCAGCTCCGGGACGCGGGTGCCCGAGCACACGGCAGCGGCGGAACTTCACCTTCCGGGCGGAACCCGACTCAGTCCGGGTCCGAGCTCGGCGCCAGCGGCTCTGCCCCAGGCCCCGGAGGAACTTCTTTGGCGGGCTGTCGCTGCGGGCCTTCATTGTCTCCAGGAACTCTCCGGAATCCGGAGGGGGAGGACGGATCGCGCTGCCACTGGGATTCGTCGGGAGTTCCGGCGGCAGCTGCAGCAGTGGCGGAGGCTCCCTTTGTCCTCCCAGGACCTCCCTCTCTCCCTTGCTCCCTCCCTCTGTCAGTCTGTGCGTCCCGGTGCCCCAGGCGCCGGCGCCCCAGCTGCTGGCTCCCCTCCCCTCTGGGAGCGTCCCTGGTGACTCTGGCCACCTTCGCGTCTCAACAGAGCGGATCCGAAGGGGCTGCGTGTCGGAGAGAGTCGCAGGCCCCCCGCCGCAGGATGGGGGCGGGGCGGGCCCCCGGCCCTCTTCCCCGGGCTGTGGCTGCTGGCGCTCAGCGGTCCCTGGGGGCTGCTGCGGGCCCAGGAGCAGCCCTCCTGCAGAACAGCCTTTGATCTCTACTTCGTCCTGGACAAGTGAGTGCGGGCGGGAGGGCAGGGTCTCCGGCGAGGGCGG
Source organism: Tupaia belangeri chinensis (assembly GCF_000334495.1). Taxonomy (NCBI): domain Eukaryota; kingdom Metazoa; phylum Chordata; class Mammalia; order Scandentia; family Tupaiidae; genus Tupaia; species Tupaia belangeri. The sequence continues at coordinate 3,462,312 of NW_006159811.1, forward strand.
AGGTCCGCTGGGGCTGGGGAGGCTGAGCTGTGCGCGCCCCGGGACTGGCTTTGAAACCCGCCCGCGGGAGCCCTGTTGCTGTCGCCTCGCGAAGGGCAAGCGCTTTGGGATCTGTGCGTGCTGAAGTCAGGATGGAGAGGGTGACAGAAACTCCAGGCTGCTTGGCTCCTGGGGAGGGAGGTATTCACTGCTCGCTAGTCTTGGGGGCCCACTGGGAAGAGGTCCCGGACGGGACTCTCTCCGCACCTCAGTCCTTACCCCGTCTCACCCCAGCCCCCCAACGCTGACCAGAGTTGACCGAGTTTTATCTAGACCCCAGCGCTTTCCTGGGAGCTAGGAAAAGTCTAGGATTAGCTTAACCAAGGTAGTTTACATTTCCTGCTTAGGGTGGCGTTGGGATTTATATTTGGAGTCAGGTCCTACTGGAAACAACTAGCCTGCAGGTAGTGACTCCTAAGGTGAGGGGACTTCCTCGACTCTGGGCTGCACCAAAGTTTCAGATATCGTTACTTTATTGGAAGAAGACCTCAGCTTCTCGTCTTTGTGGTTTTAAAGAAAGCACAGGTGTGAAAAGTTGACATTTCCACCCCAGGTTTCGTTTTTCTGATCAGTTCGATTTTTTTTTTTCCAGGTCTGGGAGTGTGTCAAATAACTGGATTGAAATTTACGATTTTGTCCAGCAACTTACTTTGAGATTTGTAAGGTATTTTTTCCACTTTACTTTTCTACACAGTGGAGGAAAAGTAGACCAAAGTGTAGGGTTTTCCTTTTCTGAAAACTTTAGCAGGTAAACCTATCCTGAAATGCTGATTTGTTTGCTGATATCAGGACAGTCCTGAAGTCCTGAACGGCTTCTTTCATCTGGATCCCAGAAACTTGGCTCAGACTCTGGGGAAGCATCTTCAAATACTCCTCCAAATGTCTTTGCCTTTCTGAATTTCATCTGTTTTGGATTTCAGTACTGCTTTCTCGAAATTTATCACATTAAAATAAATTTTATGCTAATAGTGTCTATAATATATTTCCCTTTCCCCTCAATGCCATCATAGAGGCCTTCACTGAAAAAACAAAGTGTTAGAAAACTTCAAATGAACATGTGTTAATAATCCACTACCAGAAAAGGCACTTGTGTGTGTGTGTGTTTAAAGAAACGACTTGTGTTTACACAATGTGTGGGTGTGTGGATGGTTTAAAATTTAACTGTTCTATTATATATGCAGTAAGCCTCGCTAAGGAAGACTGGTTTCCTCCCCTATAAAAAGCATCACTGCTATGAAATCTATCTTACTCTGTTATTTAGAGGTAACTAGGAATTAGTGGCATCTCCTTTTTAAAAATAACCTCAAGACACCAAGTTTTTGAAGATTTTTTCCTCCTTTTTTTTTCCTCTTTCTCTCTCTCTTTTTTTTTTTTAAAGAAAAAAATGCAATGAGCAAATACAAGTTTATCAAGATAATGAAAAGGACATGAATAAGAACTGTATCATTAAATATTGCTTCTTTCAGTCTTGTTAGCCCAAATGTTTTCAGTAAAACAGGCTTGGATGATCAAAACATTTTGAAAGTCATGTTGCAAGTAACTTCAAACAATCTGTAGAGGCCTAGGCAATCCTTGCTTTCTGTTATTGGCAACAGTAAAGTTATCCCTATAAAAATGTATGCCTGTCCATGTTCAATCATCAGTCCCCTGAAAAAGCCAAGTATAATAACACTCTCACTTCTGGGCAGGGTCAGAGGTAAAACTGTCTAGGAAAGAAAAATAAACAAGACTCTATATTCTTAAATGTCAAAAGCAGGACAGGCAGTTGTTTACAAATGTTCTGATTGAATCCTAGAGTGTGCAGAGATTGTCACCCGGATCATGATCAAAAGCAATAGATCATTTCAATACATTTTATTCATTTGGTCTGCGTTGCAAATTGCGGTTCTGTAACACAAGTTTATTTGCTCACTTATTCACAATACACGGTAGGAATGGAATAAGTGAAGATAATTCTGATGTTTAGTTTATAGGTCTTACAGTTTGGGAAGTTAGTAATAATTGTGTAGGGTGTCCTTGAAACAAAAAACATTCTGTGAGGAAAGTACTTAAAGCCTGAAAGATATAGCTGACTAGAGCAATTGCTACTGATTGAAAATAAGCTGTTTGAGACTTGGCCAATGGAAAATGCCAATGCAAAAGTGATTTGTTAGTTTCTCCATGACATTCTTTAAGTACTCTTGCTTCCAGGTGACTTTGACATAGACTCATTTAGCTGTGGGCATTAAGTCCAACTGGCTTTTCTCCAGTCCTAGGTATGGCTAATCATAATCACTATGGAGGGTCTGGCCTTTAAGTGATGAGGTAGAACACCAAGGGAACAAGTGTTTGTGTGAAAGAACTTTACATCTGTCCAGAATTTATCTTTCCAGTTCGTCTCTTTCTAAGTGCAGGCCCCTGTGTGTCATGGAGTAGTGTTTGGGGGCTGAGAAGCATTGATTAAGTCCAAAATGACTTATGCAGTCATGTTAAGAAGAGTTAGTATATCTGCCTAGGGAGCTCTGTTTAAAAAGAAGCCTGGACCATTCCCTGAATCTAATTTTAAATGAACCTCCCTAGCCGTACATCTGCATTGTATCAATATTTCTTTTAAAAATGTTTTAACTGCCTCTTTTCTTATTTTGCAGCCCTGAAATGAGATTATCTTTCATTGTGTTTTCTTCTCAAGCAACCATTATTTTGCCATTAACTGGAGACAGGTTAGTGCATTATCGTTTCACTGCAGGCTTTTAGTAGAGACAAATCTTAGAGGCATGATTGATATTTCCAAGTGGTGATTCAGGCCTCTCAGTGGAATCAAGCAAATGCACAGACACATCAGTTCTCTATACTAATAGAAGGGAAAGGAGGTATGAGTAATAGAAAAGAGTAGATGATCTGAAAATCAATATCATTTATATTGGTTGTGGAATGTGCACTCAACTCCAGATCTCTGCCTTAGTTGTATGGTCACTCTGTTCCGCTTTTCCCTCTCTGTTAATAAAAGTAGTTCTACATTTTTCTTGTTTGGATATGATATGCTAACTGACCAGGAATTTTAAAAACACTGAGGAGGAGAAAGATATGGTCTATGTGGATAATCTACTAGATTTGGCAGATGTCCTAAATTACTGCTCTTTCTCTGAAATCCACTGATGTTGAATGTATTCACCGTTATAAAGGAACTTACTTTATAAAGGAAGTAACTTTTATATACATACATACATACACACACACACACACACACACATGCACAAAGGGTCTTTAAAAAGTTTATGAAAAATGCATACTCTAAAAAATTATGCATGGACTTCAAAATTTTTTTGCACACAAATAAACTTGTACTCTAATTCCATTTATATTCATGTTTTTCCTTAGTGCCTTTAACAAGTTTGGCTTTTTTCAAGTCAGTATGACAATATGACTATTTCCATGTCATTTGAACACATCATGGCAAGTTAGAAGTAGTCATTGACCTATTTTAATGAATCACTGTTTCTCATTAGATCACTTTTGCTTACGAGACTAGGGGTGGAGCTTTTTCTTCATGTTTATATCTACTTCATCTAACACAAAGTATGCAAGATAATTCTTGCTCAATAAATTCTTATCGGATAAGTGAATGAATAATGAACAAATGGGTTAGCATTATTTTGAAATAAATTTTCTCCAAACTTTAGTTTTAGTAAGGGAGACTGGTCCTTTATTTTACATGTGTAGATTTCTGAAAAGCTGTGTGAATTCAGTTCTCTCTCTCTCTTCTTTTGTTTCCTGAGAGATTCTTGCTCTAGGGCTTGTGCACTTGCCAGAGAGATAGAGAGAGACAGAGAGACAGAAAGTGATTAATCACCTCCTGGGGGAAGTGGTTGTACCACAGTCCCTTCTCCTACATTCTTTGGGCATCCTGGGCATGCATGCACATGCACCCGGTGTGAGTTTTAAGTCACCGGGTCCATAACTTGAACCATGGTCAACTATGTGGGAGTCCAGTGATGTAGCCATTATGCCATCTGCTGGTCCCATCAGTTTTTCCTTTTGAGGGCCAGCAGGTGATTTGGTAGTTAAGGCAGCTGGATCCCACATGCCTCAGCTGTTGGAGCACCTGACCCTGTGACTTGAAAATCCACTTCCATGGCCAGAATCCTGAGAGGAGAATGGAGGAGAAGATATCGCAGCATGGCCATTCTCTCTGGTGGGGTGCAGGGGGACAGGGGACTGCTTTCTTACTTTCTCTTTCTCTGTCTGCCTGTCTGTCTCTCTCTGGTAATCACCTGTGCCCTATAGCAAAAACTAGGAAAAAAATAAAAGCAGTTTTTCTTTCTTTTGTAAATTAAATTTTCCCTTAAAAAGATCAGGAAAACGTAATATTTAAAGGGACTCAGGGAGAGAACTTGTTTGTAATTCATCGAATAGAAAAGCTTCTAACTTCTTTGTGCTTTAAGTTTCTCTTTTCTGGGAGAGGAAACCTCTCTGTGGAAGGTGAGTCCTCAGTGTCCCATTGTGATCTCCCTTCCCTACTTTCTTGTGTGTGTGTGGGCCCTGTAGAGAGCAGACCAATAGTTCCCTTACAGCCAAGTACAGCAGCTTTCTATGTCCAGCGACGTCACAGTTCTTTCCTTTGCAAAGAGATGTTTTCTTCCTTGCTCAGCTTTATTTCCAAAGAAGCAGCTTTGGATGCAGCCTTTCAAGAACAACAAAACAAAACAAAAACCCACTAAAACCAAACAAACAATTTTATCCAATGTTAACATTTATGGCATGCATATATATAGAAAAGCACTTAGCATAAAGTCAGACACGGAGAAGACACTCAGTAATTGACAGCTGCATACGTCGTGCCAGGTTCTCTGCTAGGCACTTTACATATGGGTCCTCCAGCGCCTTGAAGATGAAGCGTAGTCACTGGTCTACCAGACTGGGCTTGCTCAGCCATGCATGGAAGGAAATTACATCTTTAAGTCAGAGATTCTTCCTTTCTCTTTGTCTGAATCTAATAGAGGACAGACTGACATGAGTTAAAGAAGCCTCTGTTTTAAGAGGCAGCATGATGTCACAGTTAGGAGTCGCTGGTCCAAGTCTATCTGAGTTTAGATCTTGGCTCTCCAGTTCATTCGCTAGATGGTGAAAGACAAGTTGCTTAGCTTCTTTTTACCTCAGTTTTCCCACCCTATGTGATAAAGATGACAATGATGATGGTTGTGATACCTTCATCATAAGGGTGTTGTAAGAATTGAATGTGATGAGTGTGGAGTATGTAGGACAGAGTCCGGTACCTATATATTCAAGAGATAAAACACTTTATTATTATCGTAATCACCTGGAGCTAGGGAATATTCAGTATTGGAAGGATCTGGGAAGAATATGCTTATGTAAAGTAAATATTTCCTGCTTGAAAGGGTTTATAATATTCTAGGAGGAGTTTTAGTAATGCTACTTACAACTTATTTCACACATAGCTGGCTCCTCTGTCTCTTTTTAGATATAAATATTTTCAGTTTTAATGAAGTGATCCATTCATGGTATGCTGAATTAGATTTGGGTGGCAGAAAATGTACTAAGAAGGCCTGGGCTAGAGTTCTACTTTTGACACTTACTGTTTTGAAAATTTGTAGCAAATTATCTACTCTGTGTCAGTTTTTTAAGTCTATATATGTGGACATAAAATCTGCTCTATTTTATTAAAGGATTGCTGTGAAAATTAAAATGCATAGTACATAAAAAGGTACTTTTAAATACCATAGAACAGTCTTCAGTAATTTTTTTCTTTTATTGTGGTATTTTTTATTAATTTTATTTCATTGAATTAGTAACTTCTCACATTTCTATGCTTTTCTCTATTTGGAGGTAGGGTCATTCTTCTTTCATTACCCACTTTCAAGGGTGTAGAAACAATTCACATATTTAGATGAAAGGCCACTGAACCGGTGTTTCCACACTGTTGTGAATCTTTGTTTCAAAATCTAGAAATTGGAATTCTACACATGGACTTGATGTCATAGATCACACCACAGTTAGACCTGAATGCATGAGGAAAGCAAAGGTTAACCCCGCGGGTTGTGCAACTGTGGTTTCCATGACTCCTGTTTCTTCAGGACCTTGGTAAATATGAGAAGTGGCTCTTTCGTGTTTCTCAGAGTGTTGCTAAAGATGTTCAGTAGCGGTGAGGCAAGATTGGCAGTAAGTGCTTACATTAGGGCTGTGTCTTTTGTTACGGCCTCAGCATGGCATTCCAGTACCATGTAAATACCTGAAAACAATAATACACATGTCAAAAAGTCATCAGTTCTACATTTTATATACTCATCATTGAACAATTTCATTCTTTGAAGTACTTCAGCTTGAAGCACTCCTTTCTTTCTCTTGGCCTCATGCTTTTTTTTCTCTGTATGTCTGTTTACCCATCTCTACTTACCTACCAACCTTATATACAATGTACTGAACACTATGGGCCCCGGGGGGCGGGAGTAACGCGATGTTGAGTTATCTAGGGTGTGTGGTGTGGGTGTGAGGGTGTGTGCACGCATGCAAGGGCATGCACACACACATAAATAGCCTAGGGGTTCATTATAATGATAAGAGTCAGGTAAGGGGAAGGTTCCAAGTGTAAATTCAGTGAGAAAATATCTAGTCTGAATATTACAGAATTTGGAATCAGGACTAATTTTAGAGGATATTTTTTGTTACCATATTGGATAACTGGGAATAGTGAATTATCTTAATATTGCAGTAGTGATTTAGTTGAAAACATTTACTGGACAATTACAATGTGCCAAGCAGTGTACTTGGCTTGCATAACCTCATTAAATCCGTGTATCAGTGTATTAGATACTAGTTATTATCTCAACTTTACAGATGAGAAAGTTAAGCTAAGAAAGGTAATGCAGCTTGTCCAAGGATATACAGTTAACAAGTGGCAACTGGTCTTTTAAAGTTTAAAGCTAATCATGCCACTCTCATGCTTAAAACCATCTAATGACTTAGAATAAAAAGCAAATACCACATTGGCCTATGAGCCCTACCTGTTTGCCCTGGTTGGTCCTTTCCCACAGACTTTTGTACAGTCTAGCCGACTGGCTTCCTTTCCATTCCCTAAATAAGCCAAGCTTGTTTCTATATTAGGACTATTGCTTTTTCTCTGCCCTGAATCTTCTTCTCATGGCTAGCCCATCCTGATCATTTAGGCTGCATCTCAGGTTCTCCCTCTTTCCTCTCTTGCTCTCTTTATTTATTTATTTTATTTTTTAGAGTGATTTTTGCTATAGGGTGTATGTACTTGCTGGAAAGACAGACAGGAAGTGAGAAATCCACCCCCCACCCCCCCACCCCCAAGGTGGATGACCATGCTGCAATCCCTTCTCTTCCATTCTCCTCTTGAGATTTTGGGCATGCACACACATGCATCCAGTGTGAATTTTAAGCTGCCAGATCTGAGACTGACTCGAACCACGGTCAGCTATGTGGGAGTCCAGTGACATAACCATTGTGCAATCTGCTGGTCCCCATATGTCTCCTCTTCTAAGAGCCTTGCTGGACCACTAAGTTTAAGGGAACCCTGTTCCTCTCTTACAATGCTCTGTTTGGTTATCACTTTTTGAATTTGTTCTGTTAACTAATCATTTCATTTTTATCTCCATGACCCTAATGTTAACATGGGAGCTGTGGGACCTTCTTCATCTTGTTCTCCCCTATTTTCCAGCACCTAAAACATAGCCTATACATAGTAGAAGCTCAAAGAATATTTGTTGAATCAGTTATTCAATTGGTCTGGTGCCAGAAACAAGTTATTTTTTATTTATTTTTAAAATTTGCTATACGCTGTATGTACTTGCTGAAGAGAGGCAGAGGGACAGAAAGAGGGAGAGGAAAAATACACTTCATAGGGAATGGTCATGTGTAATCTCTTCTTGTCCATGCCTCCTTCCTTTATTGGGCATGTACACAAATGTGCCCAATGTGTTTCTCAGGCTGCTGGGTCTGGAAAATGAACTGCAGGGGCGGTCATGTGATATCTGGCTGCCTTAATTACCAGGCCATGGAACCAGTCCCATAATTTCAATTTTTATATATCTAGGTTGTTTGATTTTATTTCAACAAGTTTGCATGCATATTATTTATGAAAGATTAAATAGATGCTTACATTAAAACTTAGAGATCAGGTGGGGCCACAGTGGTTACACTACTGGACCTGCATGGGAAATGGGCTTGGTTTGTGTCTCTTTTTCTCTATCAGAGAAAACACATAAACTTTAAAAAGAGTGTTACTGGCTTCTATGGTCATAGATAGCTGTCTTGGAGTCACAATGGAATTCAAGGTTGAAAAGAAAAAGCATTTAGGAATAGAGCTAATTGAACTCTTTCCTTGGAGACTCCTGAAAGCTCCTTGTTAGCGTGGAAAGACCAGGATTGGACCTTAGGTCCAACAGACATAGGAGCTACGTGCTGGCCGTATGACTGTGCACAGTTACTTAACCCCTTGCTGCCCAATTCCTGGGCCAAGTAAAAAGAGCTGATCATTCCTTCAGTATAGTGATGTTATGACACTGGTCTATAATGCATTGAGAAGGTCTAATTAAGGGTCTGACACATACAGAGTACACAGCAAATGCTTGTCACTTTGTTAACTCACCTTTCTTTGCTTTTATCATCTACTCGCACTACCTCTATTTTTGTATTTCTCATTTAAAATTTCTCATTTTTCTAGCTCTATTGCTGTTTTAATAATTAGAGAGGAGGAGGTTAAGGCTAACCTAGGGTTTGGAGGTTACCAGTGTACATCATCATCATCATTTTTGTCATGAAGTATCAGGATTCTTTTTTTTTTTTTTTAATTTGCTATAGACACATGCACTTGCCAAAGAGACAGAGACAGAGGGAAAGTGAGAAAGTACCTCTCATGGAGGTGGCCAGGTTGCAGTCCCTTCTCCTCCGTTCTCTCAGGATTTTGGGCACACATACACATGTGCCTGACTCGTTTTTCAAGGTGTGGGATCTGAGACCAGAACTTCAGGATTGGCCATATGGGATCCAGCCACCTGAACCTCCACACCACCAGCTGGCCTATGTGTCAGGATTCTTACAGAAGTGTAATAAAACGAGGTGACTTTGTTCACAGTGACACGCTAAGCAGTTAGATCCAGCAGAATTCATGCGCAGGTCTGATGCCGAGCGTGAGCATTTGACCACTGTGCTGCACTGACTCAGACTCTGTTCCCCTTCTCTGGTTTTCACATTAGTCAGAATTTGTTGTAATTCAAAAACAGTCATCATCTCAATTTATTTTATTCTTACAGACCAGTGAAGTGGTGAGAGGAAGTGACAATTGCTGGGTCAGGTGTTTTTTTTTTTTTTTTTAATTTGTTAGGGAAGTAATTTAATTACTCTTGCCTAAAAGAGTCTGCTTTGGCCATGTTGTGCTAACGTCAGGGGGTCTGGGCACGATAGCAGCTCGGGTTCTAGTGATGGGCATGTTAGCGGTTACTTTCAATAAAGTCTCTATTTGCTTTATGAGTTCTAGTATGTTCTAAAAAATTAGCTGCACTGTTCCTCATGGAAGACAGACCTGGCACATGGAAGTGGTAAAACGCAGTGGTCCATTTCTTATGGCTCAATAGGGCAATAGAAATGGAATAAAAAAAATGCAGAATGCAGCAGGCGTGAGCTTCAGGTGTGAGCTGAGTACTGCACTTTGGTAAATGCAGACTAAATTGGAGAAAATTTTTCACACAGGTCAGATGGTGTGGGGTACTTTGTGTTAGTGAGTATTGTTGGATCCAGCATTGCTACCTTGGATTCTTTGGTCTGGTCTTGGAACCCCAGAGACGTTGGCATATGTTGTTACCAGAGTGAGGTATTAAATAATAAACACGTTTTTATAAGAAGCACAGCAACATATAGCTAAGTTAGTTAGTTCCTCATGCATGATAGGATGTATTAGCAACATTCATCTTTAGGAAAAAAAATTTAAATGGAGGAGCTAGGAGAGGATGAATGACCTTTCTACAATTTATCCTTCACGAACTGTGTAGTGCAGTAGTGTACAATACAGTTAAGTAGAAGTGTAGATATATTTGAATGAACATATTTCTCTTTCTGTCACTCTGGCTGATGTCATGGTTTGTTAAAGGAAGGAGGCATTAAAAGTTGTAGATAAAGTTCACTGAGCACTTATTCTGTATCACACGTTTTGCTAAATGCTTTATATGTTATAGCTCAGATAAAGTATCATACTATGTGGATTATAAATCATTAGTAGCTGGGTACAGACATAAATAACATCCTGAGAATATTGTTTTGTTTCACGTTCTACTCAATGTAGTACATTTTATGTTCTAAAAAAACATTTAAGTAGGTTATGTGACTGACTAATCATAACATTTTTGTGCATTGCTACATTTTGTTTTAGAATTACTCCAGGATTGGACCTTAGGTCCAACAGACATAGGAGCTACGTGCTGGCCGTATGACTGTGCACAGTTACTTAACCCCTTGCTGCCCAATTCCTGGGCCAAGTAAAAAGAGCTGATCATTCCTTCAGTATAGTGATGTTATGACACTGGTCTATAATGCATTGAGAAGGTCTAATTAAGGGTCTGACACATACAGAGTACACAGCAAATGCTTGTCACTTTGTTAACTCACCTTTCTTTGCTTTTATCATCTACTCGCACTACCTCTATTTTTGTATTTCTCATTTAAAATTTCTCATTTTTCTAGCTCTATTGCTGTTTTAATAATTAGAGAGGAGGAGGTTAAGGCTAACCTAGGGTTTGGAGGTTACCAGTGTACATCATCATCATCATTTTTGTCATGAAGTATCAGGATTCTTTTTTTTTTTTTTTAATTTGCTATAGACACATGCACTTGCCAAAGAGACAGAGACAGAGGGAAAGTGAGAAAGTACCTCTCATGGAGGTGGCCAGGTTGCAGTCCCTTCTCCTCCGTTCTCTCAGGATTTTGGGCACACATACACATGTGCCTGACTCGTTTTTCAAGGTGTGGGATCTGAGACCAGAACTTCAGGATTGGCCATATGGGATCCAGCCACCTGAACCTCCACACCACCAGCTGGCCTATGTGTCAGGATTCTTACAGAAGTGTAATAAAACGAGGTGACTTTGTTCACAGTGACACGCTAAGCAGTTAGATCCAGCAGAATTCATGCGCAGGTCTGATGCCGAGCGTGAGCATTTGACCACTGTGCTGCACTGACTCAGACTCTGTTCCCCTTCTCTGGTTTTCACATTAGTCAGAATTTGTTGTAATTCAAAAACAGTCATCATCTCAATTTATTTTATTCTTACAGACCAGTGAAGTGGTGAGAGGAAGTGACAATTGCTGGGTCAGGTGTTTTTTTTTTTTTTTTTTTAATTTGTTAGGGAAGTAATTTAATTACTCTTGCCTAAAAGAGTCTGCTTTGGCCATGTTGTGCTAACGTCAGGGGGTCTGGGCACGATAGCAGCTCGGGTTCTAGTGATGGGCATGTTAGCGGTTACTTTCAATAAAGTCTCTATTTGCTTTATGAGTTCTAGTATGTTCTAAAAAATTAGCTGCACTGTTCCTCATGGAAGACAGACCTGGCACATGGAAGTGGTAAAACGCAGTGGTCCATTTCTTATGGCTCAATAGGGCAATAGAAATGGAATAAAAAAAATGCAGAATGCAGCAGGCGTGAGCTTCAGGTGTGAGCTGAGTACTGCACTTTGGTAAATGCAGACTAAATTGGAGAAAATTTTTCACACAGGTCAGATGGTGTGGGGTACTTTGTGTTAGTGAGTATTGTTGGATCCAGCATTGCTACCTTGGATTCTTTGGTCTGGTCTTGGAACCCCAGAGACGTTGGCATATGTTGTTACCAGAGTGAGGTATTAAATAATAAACACGTTTTTATAAGAAGCACAGCAACATATAGCTAAGTTAGTTAGTTCCTCATGCATGATAGGATGTATTAGCAACATTCATCTTTAGGAAAAAAAATTTAAATGGAGGAGCTAGGAGAGGATGAATGACCTTTCTACAATTTATCCTTCACGAACTGTGTAGTGCAGTAGTGTACAATACAGTTAAGTAGAAGTGTAGATATATTTGAATGAACATATTTCTCTTTCTGTCACTCTGGCTGATGTCATGGTTTGTTAAAGGAAGGAGGCATTAAAAGTTGTAGATAAAGTTCACTGAGCACTTATTCTGTATCACACGTTTTGCTAAATGCTTTATATGTTATAGCTCAGATAAAGTATCATACTATGTGGATTATAAATCATTAGTAGCTGGGTACAGACATAAATAACATCCTGAGAATATTGTTTTGTTTCACGTTCTACTCAATGTAGTACATTTTATGTTCTAAAAAAACATTTAAGTAGGTTATGTGACTGACTAATCATAACATTTTTGTGCATTGCTACATTTTGTTTTAGAATTACTGTTATTTCAAGGATATTAAGTCCCTGGGTAATTATCTCTTGAGGATAAAGTACAGAATTAACGTATGATGTAACTACCTATAGTATTTCATATTTGTACAATTATGTAAGTTGGCAAGTGGCAACATGGATGTGTGAAGCCTTTAACTTTGTGGCAGATTATTTTTCAGTGCTTCTATTAAAGTGCTACACACACACACACACACCTTTGTGTATCTATTTATATGGGGACAAGTGTGAGGGAAAATGGAATTAAAGTACAAGTTTATTTTGGTGCAGAAACTTTTGAAATTTATGAATAGCTTTTTCAAAATATGCAGTTTCCTTGAACTTTTTGAGGAGAGCTTTATATGAATACATCTGCTTTAGGCCTGGGTCTAACTCAGCCAGTGGAATGCAGCAGACACAAATAGGAATCTGTGCCAATTTCAGTTCCAGGTCTAAGATGTAATAAGATTTGGGAGATTTTCGCATTGTGCCCTTAGAAACCATCTGCCATGTAAACATGGCCCTGAGACCGCCATGTTAGGAGGGAGCCCCAACTGGCATGTGGAGGCTTGTGGCGTAGAATCAGCACTCTGGTCAGCAGTCCTAGTTGAGTTACAAGTCCATAGCCAGAACCAACACCAGTACCAACTTGTCAGCCATGTTGAGTGAGGTCTTTTCAACCCCGCAAAGCCACTCCAGCTTCCCAGCTAGGAACTTATGAAATGTAAGAACTGCTTATTCAATGCACAGTATCATAAGGAACAATTGTGTTTATACTACTAGTTTTGGGGTAGATTATTATGTAGGAGTAGGTAGCAAAAGTTGAATTTGTGACTAGGGTATAAGCCAAAAGACTTTGAGGAGATTAATACTGGGATGTTAGAAAAACCATGACTTCTTTCCTATGCAAAAATGTGTGATGGCTTTTCTCATGACTCAATAGCAAAGACTGGAAAGGGAGTGAGAAAATTGTTGCTAGAGGTAGAAGCAGAAATAGCCCTTGTGTGTAGTGGTAGGAAGTCTGGTGGGAATGTGGGAAACAGAAATCGTACGTAATCAATTTGTGAATGTAGCCAAGGACACTTCCAGGAAGAAGGTTGAAGGTGTCAGTTGGCTTCTTTTAACTACTCTGGTGACACCTGAGAGGAGTGAGATGAGCTAAAGAAGGAACTTAGGAGTTTTCAAGCAGGACTTGGAAGAAATACGGAGTTGGGACATGATGAATTTAGAAATGAAACTCCTCTCATCCTCAGTCTTTCTTGGCAAATTACTCCTCCAGTTTAAGAGCTGGTTTTAGGTTGGTAATAAAACTCAGACTGCTGCCTGTACAGCGTGGCATCAGAGGAAATGTCAGATTAAGGGTGCAGCTGAAACACACTTTATTAAGGCTTCAGGAAAGCTAAGCTGATGCCTTGGCAACCTTCTCATCTCGACAAAAAGACTTACAAGAATTTAAAGGTGAACCTCATAGGTACTTTCAGGTGAATAATATGGCTGCTAAGAATCTTCTGTGTGGTTGTCTCATTTGACTTATAACCTAAAGTAGAAAAGAGTCTCTTTTGAAGATACTTTGTGGATGCTTGTGATTTTGCCCAATAATTTGATACATAGGAATCTCACAAAACTTTGAAATCTTTACATCAACTTGGATTAAAAAGAAACAACTTGAAAATGAAGAAGACTTCTGAGCCTTCATCTTCCTATGGGCAGGAAGGAATTAAAATTTGGACTATTTCTTATGAAATAGGAAGGATGACTCACAAACACATTGGCTACATTCACAAGTTGATTAGAATGTCTTTAAAGCTGAAGAGAGTTTTTTTTTTTTTAATTATTTTTTATGATGGTTTTTGCCATAGGACATCTGCACTAGCCAGAGAGGAGGAGACAGAGACAGCAGTGTGATGGAAAGTGAGGATACACCCTCCAGGGAGGATTGCCACACTGCAATCCGTTTTCTTCCATTCTCTCTCTTCTTGGAATTTTGGGCATGCAAATACACGTGCCTGGTGTGATTTTCAAGCCATTGGATTGAACTTGAACCATAGTCTGCCTCTTGGAATTCAGTGCTTTAATCTCTGTGTCACCTTCTGGCCCCACCCTGGTGTATAGCCGGGTGGAAAACTACAGTGCACCTGCAGAGAGAGATGTGAGAGTAGCCCTGAATTGTGTGTGAGGCGTATCACCATGTGGAATCTCGGTATGCACTTGTAGGGGTGCCCAACAGATTGGCGTAAATTGAAATCCAGAAAGTACTTTAAAATCTAGGAAAGTTTAGATGGTATGCATTGGAAAGTTCAAGTACTATATGGATGCAGTATGTAAAACAAACAAACAAAAAGTAGGAGGTACTTAAAATGATGCTTTCACTGTTAGTTGGGTCAATCCGACTTCTCTACTGACCATTTTTACTGTTTTACCATTTCAACATCTTTATTATATATTTTTTAAAAGTATATTTATTTATTTTTTCAGAGAGAGAGATAATCCCAGCAGAGTCCTCACCACACAATCCACTCCCCTGCACTGGCCCAGATCATGAGCATGTGCATGCGTGCCTGGCATACACGGGGAGTCCCCTGGACTTAAACCCTGGCCTTGCCCCATGTGGATCCAGGTGCTTGCTGTTGTGCTCCCAACTCGTCCCTATCTTTGTTTTAGTTATAATGTCCTGCACACCTTCCATAATCCAAACCAGCACTTTGTGGAGGGGAAAAGCTAGTGGTGTGCTCTCGTACAAGGCAGCTGTGGTTGCTTTCTTTCCCCCTTATTCATCAGAGAATTGTGAGAGATACTAATAGAACTGAAAGTGTTACTTTCATAGATTATAAGAATGAGGCAACATGTATTTTCCCTTGCCAGCCCTCCTAGATCCCTCATCAGTTGATAATAAAGTTTGATCCCCTGATTCTCAAGAAAAACAGCCAGAGGTTTCACGTACCATTTATTTGTTTAAATCCTGCCTTTCTCCAAAAAAGTATTTAAGGCTACATAGGACATAATGATATTGTAGAAAATTAATAAAATATAAAAAATCAGTATATTTAAAAAAATATTTAAATATTGGGACCAGCAGTTGGTGTAATGGCTATGTCGCTGGACTCCCATGTAATTGACTGTGGTTTGAGTCCTGGACTTGGTGGCTTAAACTCACGCTGGGCGTGTGTGCGTGCATGCCCAAGATCCCGAGAGGAGAATGGAGTATATGGGAGTTCAGTGTGACCATCCCCCCTGGGGGTGATTTCTCACTTTCTGTCTCTGTGTCTCTCTCTTTCTGGCGAGCACACGTGCCCTATACCATAAACCACTCAAAAAATTAAAATATTTTTAAAATATTTATTTATTTAATAGAAAAGAGGATGAAGCAATATGATAATCATAGGAAATTGGAGTTTTATGAATAAGTAAGACATGTACTATGGGCTTCCTGGTAGTCAAAGCAAGAGACAGTTTACATAGTTGTAATTAATAGAAAGGAGGAAGTGTGGAGCAGCTTCTCAAGGTGACAAAAAAAAAAAAAAAAAAAAAAACCCAGCTCTGAGACCTTTTAGGGGACTTTGCATGTCATGACAGCAAAGCCCTTGACAACAGCTGCACAACAAATATTGAAGTAGTTTCAGTATTGCTACGCTTTATATTTGAAACCAAACTTAGTGAAGATGATCTCCTAAAATATGAACTGATTTTTCTAATAGAACCATTTTTTCTTCTCTTATTTTTACCATACCCCCACCCCTGTTTTTCTTTAAAGTTTTCTTTCACATCACAGTATGGATGAGCTAGCTCTGTTTTTAGTCCTTGGCATCATTTTGCTTTTCCTCAGTTAACTGTTTCCCACTGGAGAAATGTAGGACTTACTTTTATTTGCTTTTGAAGTCCATGATCTTTTGAAGGCCTCAGATCTGCCCTATCTTGTTTTGACATTTTATTTTCCCTGAAGTGACTCTTGTTGAATAAGGAGAGATGATAGACCGAAGATACCCTGGAAGGAGTACAAGACTAGAACTTGTGTGTTGATATTATCGACTGTGGGCAAAGGCCATTTTTCTATGTTTACACAGCTGTAAAAATACTGATGAAACTTGGTGCTTAGAGTATTATGGGGCAGGTATGGGTGTGGATAGAAAACTACGAAGTGCTCTGTCTCTTCCTGTGAAATAAGCTAACAGAGACACCCACCTTTCCAAAGGACTGAATCCCACATTTGTCAAGTTCCTGCAGCTCATGGTCTTCTGCTAGTGTTGTCTGATTTTAGAAGGAATGGTGTGCTGATCTGAACTGAATGGAGATGGCTATTTTTACCATGCAAAATCTGTTTGTGTAAACTTGCATTTCAGTTGTCTTTTTCGTTTTCCCTTTTGGCAGCAAACATTAATGCTTGAGGACACGCTGCCACTCATTTCTGAGAAGCACCAAATATTTGGTTTTTATCTGCATTCAGACAGAATCAGTTTCAAGTTGTTTCTGTAGATATCAAACATAAATATTTAGATAAAACAAACTTATAAATGATGTAATTTACTCCATCATCTGTGGAATTATGAATTTTTCCAATGATAGATTGAAAGATGTCTTGAACACCTACCTTGTTGGGGACAGTATAAAGAGTATTAAGTGTAGAGCAGGGGAATACATTATAAATAAAAGACATGGTGAGAGCCCCCTGTAAACTTCCAGTCTAGTCGAGAAGTAAAGATACTAAATTAATTAGTTAATTTAAAGTAGACTATTTTTAAGAGACATTTTTCATTGTAGTAAAAGTTAAATATCGGTATGACTAGAAAGCTGGGAATACCTTAGAAAAGAGTGTAAAGAAGTTAGAAGAAGGTTGAGAGTAGGTGAATTTAAAACTGAGTATTAAAGAGACAATAAACATGGTTTGATAGGATGACTGAACCAAGGAGGAGGAAAGTTACGCTTATTCCTGGAAAGTTTGTTTGTTTCTGGAACCTTCTTGAGATGGAAAACTTGTCTGATGATTTATATTATGATATTAAAGTATAACTGAGAAGTTAAGGTTTTAAAGTTTCTTTCTTCCAAGAAAGAGAGACATCTTTAACAGGGTCTTCACACCACAGTCCACTCCAGCCTCAGCCAATCAGGATTATAGGTGTGCATGTACAGGCCCTATGCATACAAAGAGGCCTCAGGATACAAACCCCGGCTTGTCATATGGCTTTAGCATTGCAGAGCCCTGCATTTCCATTGTACCGTAGGGTCTAACCTCAAGAAGTAACTTCTAAAACATATCTGAGGTTCTGGTGGATGGCTCATTTATTTCAAGTATTTGAAACAACATTGCAAAATGACAACATTATTGTTATTTTAAAAATATTTATTTATTTATTTAATTCAATTTGTTATTATTATTATTATTTTATTTGCCCAGAGGGAGACAGAGGGAGAGAGAGAAATGGAAAACTGAGAAAGCAAGTCTCCAGGTCTGGGACTCAAACTGCCGTCAGCCAAGTGGGAATCCAGCGCCTTTAACCATTATGCACCTGCTGGCCCCTGACAACATTATTTTTTACTATTTTTGATGTGTTACAGTGATCAATATCCATATTATATATAGATGTATGTAATTATGTACATATACATACAAAATTTTGTATGTGACCCTAGTAAATTCCTTGATGTTAACGTAATTCTTTTTATGATTAATCTCCTGTCTATCATCCTCAGTTACATCTCAGTAACATCTTCAGATGTTTCATTTAAAGCATTATAATTTAGTTTTCTATTTCAAGAATTTTACATTTTAAAAGTAATTTTTCTTTGCTTTTATTTACAAATTAAAAAATCTTAAGAACTCTTCTAATCTTTTAAATTTAAAACTTAAAAGTTTTTTCCTTTTTTAATTTTTCCATTTATTTATTTTTTTTACTGTCATTCACTTTACATCAATACAATATACAAAATGAGACTTTTCCATCCAGAATGCATTGTATATTGGCTCAATCAAGGATATTACCATACATGTTATCATGAACAAATAATTTTTTACTTCTTGTTTCTTACATATTTTGTTCCCCCCCACCCACCCCTTGATTTGCTCCCTCTCACCCTCTGCTAATTCTTCCCCTTCTCCTACATTGTCTCTGTATGTATAGTTGTTTTCTGTGGCTTTTCCCCCCACATTTTATTGATGCTCTAATGATCTTAATTAATTTAAAAACTTTCCATAGCAAGCACAGCTGATATATACATATCTATGAATGCATGTCTGACTTTAGGTGTAAATCTCAGTGAGTAAAGTGAACATACTATAAAGTAGCATCTTATGGGAGTTGTACTATCTCACTGCAGTCATTAAATAGGTATTAATAGGTATTTTTTAAATGCATTTTTTATTTCAAGAAAAACAGATTTGGTTTGACGAGATCAAAATAAAAAAAATGTTAAGAGAAATTTGCTTAAAACTTAAAGCCAGGGAAAAGGTTAGGATTCAGTTCAAATAGTAGGTAGATGGACCTGTCAAGAGTTCAAGAGAAGACAAACATCCTTAAACATAGAAATCGAAGCATTGAAGAAAATCAGTAATTTTTTAGTCTAAAGTAAAAAATATTCAATTTCACTAGCTCAGACTCATGTAATTAACCTCTCTTCTACTGAATTTGAATTTGCAGTGTTACTATGGTCTGTTCTTTTCACTTAAACTCTAGAAGTTAATGTTCAACTCTGGACTTGTCCCTACCATTAGGCTGGCCATTTTCTTGCTGGTTGTTTTTTGTACTCTTATTTCTGTGTGTCTGACGTTAGTTTTCCTGGTATAGCACTCCCTTTAGCACTTCTTGAAGAGTTGTTGTGGTGTTGGTAAATTCTTTCAGATTTTGTTTATCTGAAAATGTTTTTCTCTCCCCCCCCCCGCCCCATGATGGGTAATCATGCTGAGTAAAATATTCTTGGTTTAAAGTGTTTTTCACTTAACACGTTGAATATATTTCCCATTATTTCCTTTCTCACATTGTTTCCAATGAGATGTATGACGTTAGCCTGATGGGATATTCTTTGAAAGTAACTTGATATTTCTCTCTTGCCGAATTTTAGTATCTTGTCTCTGTCTGTGGTTTTGGTCAATCTGGCTATGATGTGCCTAGGGAAGATCTTCTTGGGTTGATTCTATGTGGGGTCCTTTGTATTTCTTGAATCTGGACATTTGAATGCCTCTCTAGGTTGGAAAGTTTTCTTTCAGAATTTCATGGAATAGATTATTAATGCCCTTATTAGTTTCTTTGTCTTCTGGGATACCGATGATCTGGGTATTTGGGTGTTTAATGGTATCTAGTAGTACTTGTATGGTTTCCTTATTTTTAAAGGGGTTTGGAAGCTACATTTATAAAAACCTGAGAAGTGGGTCTTCTCTTATATATATATACACAAAATATTTTTTAATAATATTGTAGAAATAATCCATTTAGACCTACTCCCCTAGGACAATGACTTAGTTGTGATGCAAAGGATTAGCCTATATTTTTTCAGTCATATTGCTTCTCTCAGTAATTCATTATTTATTTATTCATTCATTCATTCATCAGATATGTAATAAGTACTTACTAAATGTAAGGGAATGTGCTTGTTTTTGGACAGATGTTTTCAAAGGTGCCACAAAAGTGAATAAATTATGAGACTTATGACTTAAGACAAAAGTAGAAGAAAGTATTCATTTCCATAAGTAATTATGGAAGGATTAAGTAATGATCTTTAGGAATTTGTAACTAATACATAAAACTTAGATCCCTTCTGGAAAGATAGGGTGGGTATTTCAAAAATACTTTTGTACTGAAGCTGAGCTATTTGTATTTTTGTGCACAAAGTATGTTTCACTCCTTTGCATTTAGTAAAACAAATGTGATTGATGCTATCTGTTGTCAGCTAAAAATGCCTAGAATATGCTTAGTTTTTTCAGGGAATTGTTATTTATTTATTTTTTTGTAGTTAAAATGTAGAAGTTAGTAAATACCTATTAAAATGACAAAACATGGGGGACTGTCTACTCACAAAGCTCAATTTCATTTCTCTACTTTTTATTAAAGATACCTTAGTTGTAGTAATGCCATATTTTTTGAGAAGTGTTTATCGTGATCTTTGATCATACATATTTTTTAATTGAATATTATGATTCATTGTTTCAGAGGCAAAATTGCTGAAGGCTTGGAGGATTTAAAACGTGTTAGTCCAGTAGGAGAGACATATATCCATGAAGGGTTGAAGCTGGTAAGTTCTTAATATATTTATCTGTATGGAAGAAGATGTGTGTTTAGTCTGTAATGAAGTAAAACTCTCCAGGAAAGCTCAAAGACTCCATAACATACTTGTCTTAAAACAATCTTTTTAAAATGCTATTACCTACTTTGGAGGCGAGATGGATTAAAATCAAGTTTTGAATCTATTTTGGATAGAACATTATCCAAAATGGTAGAAAACGTTATTTACTGTGGCGGTAAGAAAAGTCTGGATGGCATCTTGGCTTTTAAGGAATTTTTTATTTTCTCTATTCAGAGCAGTCAGCTGCAACTAAAACTGTATCATTTAGAACCAATATTAACTATAATGTGAATATATCCATATTTTAGATAAAATAGTTAACACAAAACACCCAGTTTTGAAAACTAGTTAATAATATTTTGATTTTTGTCATACTTCAAAATTCTGCTTCATGGAACATGCTGGTTAAAAGTTAAAATTAAATTGTGAGTTGGGATAATTATTCTTCATTTTCAGGCGAATGAGCAAATTCAGAAAGCAGGAGGCTTAAAAACCTCCAGTATCATAATTGCTCTGACAGATGGTAAGTTGGACGGTCTGGTGCCACAATATGCAGAGAAAGAGGTGAGTATTGAACTGAAACAGTTCTTTACACCCCACTGTACTTTGCTGTGTGTCTGCATGTATAGCTCGATGATTTGAAGAATTCACTTCCTCTCTCTCTTTCTGTCTCTCTCTCTCTTTTTCCCAATAGGCAAAAATCCAGGTCACTCGGGGCTAGGGTTTATTGTGTTGGTGTCCTTGATTTTGAGCAAGCTCAGGTGAGTTACCACAGACCTGCAAACTTTAAATCACATAAGTATCTTAAGGATAGTTTAACACATTCTTTTTATTGATGACATTATGATACGAATCCATTTTTAAAGATTTTCTGTAAAACTGGCCCGATGTCTTGAACTCTACCTTAATAATATCGGAATTTTGGTAAGTTGTATTACTGAAAATGAAACTACATTTCTTGGACATTTGTTTGGTTTGGGGAACTAATGTAAGCTAAACATTGGATTGAAATACCTCAATACTCTTCTTCACCTCAACTGACAAATTATATAACAGCTTATTTAGCGTTTTCATTTTGATTTAAAATTTGACTCAGGAGTACAGGATTTGAAAAATCCATTTAAAAGCCTACTAAACCAACTTTTTCATTAAGTTTTGAGGGTTTATATTTAAAACATTTTTTTTTTAACCCATGAAATCATTTTACATTTAATTTTTACTGGAGTCTCAGGCCATTCACAGCCAGTAGAGCCCTATACTGTTTTGAAATTGCAACTTGGAGCTAATGTGAAAGGGCTATAACTGATGTTGGTTCCTTTTATGGTGATCTATTTAGAGTTACAACTCTCTTCCTGGCCTTGAGCTGGTACATTGTTCCCGCAATTTTTCAGCTGAAGATAACTGAAACAAAATGAAATTGATAAGATGTTATGTTGCTGTTGTGCACTGCTGAATTAAAGTTTTTCTTTTTTTTTTTTTCCTTAAGCTTGAAAGAATTGCTGATTCCAAGGAGCAAGTTTTCCCTGTCAAAGGTGGATTTCAAGCTCTTAAAGGAATAATTAATTCTGTGAGTGTTTCTCCAGAGGGTAGGGGGGCAGGAAAGGCTCATCATTTTACATGTATTTTAAACTATATGAAGGAATCATAATATCCAGTGCAAGTGGTCATTCATTCATTCATTATCTAAAAGAAAGAGAAAAAGAAAGAGGTTTGTATGGTATTTCAACTGCACCGTAATTTTAAAGCCCTGAATTTTGTTTGTAAATGAAATTTGGTATTAATTCTTGCTTATTGGGCTCTGTGAGCCTGGGTTTATGATTTTAAGTTTTAGATTTTCATAAGCTGTCTCAGACACTTCCACCTTTTCAGGATGGAGTTAACCGTCTTGATATCCTGAAAGTTTTATAGACTTTATAGAAGAAATGTAAATAAAATGTGGATTGGAATGTGTGATTATTTCCTCCTCCAAATATGGGATTTCTTAGCTATCAGGCAACTTGAACCAGCAACTGAGTGTCTGACTGCGGTTGTTGTTCTTTCCATTTAAATGATTAATAGTTTCACTGGAGCACATAATATTTCTGTTTGGAATTCAGAGCTGTCTCTGGTGATCATTAGAATCTGGGCGATCCTAAACAGGGTATGGGGAAAGGGTAGTGATGAAATGCAAAGCAAAACTCCTGGGCCTTCACAGCTGAGGTTTATGTTTCATTTTACTGCCTTTTGCTAGAAGCACTAGGAACAGTTGCTATTAAGTATTTATGATATTTTGGTAAACACCATCCTAAAATGGGAGGGAATAATATATATTCTCTAAGCCACAGCTTTCCCTTTAATCTTTAGATATTTAGTAAATAAAAAAAAAAAAAAGCAAAACTCAAGTTTCTTCTAATATTTGGTTCTGGCATTTAAATTTTCTCCTTAAAGATCATGGTTTTCAAAAATGCAGAGTGAGATTTATTAAATTTGTTTTCAGTAGCATGTAGGCGTTTTTTTTAAAAACAATTAATGGAGCTTTGCAGAGGAAACATAATTTGGTTTTCATAAATCAGTACTTCTACTGGACAAATCACAGTGAGAACATATAATTTGGTTGCATTATATATATCAGAACTTATAGTGGACAAAGCAAATATAATGAAGAATAAAATAGAAATTTCAATTATTTTAGGAGTTTGTGTAGATTATTGCATTTAGTTTTTAGAAAAAATTATGGTGTAAAAAGTAATAAATAATTTTATTGCTAGATTCAGGATAAATCCTCTATAACCATAATTTAATTTTTAAAATATTGGAAAAGGAATAGACAATGCCAAAGGAAGGATAATTTGACTCTCTAAATAAACAAGTCATTGGATTGTATTTTAGATAGAATTGTATTATGTTTGGGAGTTTGTAATTCTTTCTATAATTATACTAAGAAGGAGAAAAGACCTCCTTGGGTTATTTCCTTTGGAATTTTATAAGTTTTTAAAAAATTAACTAATTAACTAGTTAATTAATTAATTTTAATTTGACCAGAGAGAGGCAGAATAAGAGAGAGAGAGAGGGAAAGTGAGAAAGCAAGCCACCAGGTCCGGGACACAAACCACACAAACCACGATTGGCCATGTGGGAGTCCAGTGCTCTTAACCACCTGGACCTGGTGGCTTGAAACTCTTGCTACATGCGTGTGTGTGAATGCCAAGCATGCTGAGAATCTCAGGAAGAGAATGGAGGAGAAGAGATTGTGGCATGGCCATTCCCCTCTGGGGAGTGATTTCTCACTTTCTGTCTCTCTTTCTCTGTTTCTCCAGCAAGTACAAATGCTCTATAGAAAAAAATCTCTCTCTCTCTTAAAAAATTTAGTCATTGATATAAGAGAATATAAAGATATTTTTATTGTTGTTTTATGTATTTGATAAATTTGACTTGGCTATTTGGATTAGAAAAAACTTTGGAATGTAAATGTTAAGTACATTTGTTCTTTCCTGAAGTTCTCGATGGACTTTAGTTTGAGTAAATTATGTTGAAAGATTTAGCATGAATTTAGAGAGAGACTTGCATTATTTTTGCTATAGATTGCCAATGAAAATCCCTTGAGTTTCATCTAGAAAGGGATGATGGGTACAGCTTTTAGGTCAATATAGTTCAACCTTAGCTATTTCGTCACAAAAGGAGGAGTAAATTATCTCAGAGAAGCCAGCCTCTGAGAGGTGAACCAAGGCAGCAGGGTTGGCAGGTATGAAACAGGATCCATTACAACCAAACCTGATCTCATTAGTGGTTGAGATTCTTATCTGTGTGATGATAGCTTTGGATTTTTGCCTACTTTGTTGAAATTTAACATAATTTAAGCATTTCATCTCTCTTTAAGGACAGACATTGCTCTACCCCTAATAGTATATGAAACCTATAATTCTGCCTCAAATTTGAATTATATTGGGCCATTGGGAAAGTCATGACTCATTTTTGCATAGAAAAAGAAGAAAAACACGTCATGACTTTCCCAATGACCTAATACTTTATACGTATGTAATACTGTCTTATTTTGGAAAAATATATTTGATCTTTAAAATAAATATAGTATATCCCTCACAGGGTGAGTGTAGATAGAAGAGGGTATTTCTCTGTTCTTTATAATCTATCAAACCAATGGATTAAACTGTACTGTGGAGTGTTTTAATACAAAACTTAGCAAATGGGAAAAAAATTAGAAAATTTGCCTTTCAGATATTTGGCGTTATGAAAGCAAAATATTTGCTAAATTGATAGATAATTTATTTTTTTGCTAGATATTTAACTATATCTCATATCATTAATTGTCACTGCATTTATTTCTTTTGAGTTAATTTTTGAGAAAATTGGTAACATGGTTTTCTTTCTTTTCCCTCCTTGCTTCCCAAAATTCAGTGACTGAGATGGTGTTTCCCTTACTGTGTAAGATATATGTCAAAACATCATTTGTCAAGAACTAGTTTCTTTTTTCTGAAATGATTTAATTTAACTTTATTTATTTATTCATTTTTAAAAATTTGATGAGAGTGAGACACAGAGAGAGAGAGAAAGGGAAAGTGAGAAAGCAAGCCACAAGATCTGGGATTCAAACCATGGCTGGCCTTGTAGGAGTATCCAGTGTCTTAACCACCATGCCACCTGCTGGTCCCTAGAACCAGTTTCTTTCCTTCTTTCTTTTTTATTTTTTTAATCTCTTTATTTAATTTAATTTAATTTAATTTAATTTAATTTAATTTAATTTTGTGATTTCTTTTTTTTCTTTCATTTATTTATTTTTATATTTTTCCACAAACATTTACTTTACATAGCAAAAAATTTTAGCTCATACTCCATAATTCTTGACAGTTTACAAACAACTTTCAAAATTTCAAAATACTAAATTTTAAAGATAATATTCAAAATATGTCTTATAATTTTGTATAATTTTATGACTCTATATAACAACAGAAGCAGTATGGTTTCATACTATATATATATATATATATATATATATTTTTTTTTTTTTAGAGATGGATGAATAGTATTCCATTGAGTATATGTGCCACAGTTTTTCTAACCATTCATCAGTTCGTGGGCATTTAGGTTGTTTCCATGACTTAGCAATCATGAAAAGTGCTGCAATAAACATTGATGTGCAAGCACTTTTTCGATTAAGTATTCTTCTGTCCTTCGAGTAGATACCAAGGAGTGGGATTGCTGGATCATATGGTAGTTCTATTTGTAGATTTTGTAGGAATCTCCAAATTGTTCTCCACAATGGTTGAACCAATTTACAATCCCACCAGCAGTGTAAGAGAGTTCCCTTTTCACCACACCCCCTCCAGCACTTATCATTTTTTGTTTTTTTAATCTTAGACATTCTGACTGGGGTTAGGTGATATCTAGAACCAGTTTCTTAATCAGCAAAGATGGAGGTTTCATTTTGGAGACTACCTCACAGTAGCTGAGTAAAGAAGATACACTATAGTAGTTATGTTTTTTATAACTTAAATATCAGGAACTGAAAGTGACCTTTGTAAGAACATCCTGAATGTTAACAATTTAATACCTTTTTATAATATTTCTTAGATTCAGAAATCATTTAAATATGCATTTTCATCTTTGGGAAAATGTATTGTTTCAACATTTTTATCTTTCTATCCAGGCAAACACGAAATGTAAATTTTTTTGAATATTGGTATAATTTCTAATCTTAACTGGCACCTATAAAGTTTTATACTTCATTAGTATCTTAAGTAGATACTGGCAAGAAAAAATTTATTTCCTCTTTTTCTTTCTTCTTTCTTCAGTTTACTCTTTCTTTCATTCGCATTTGCCAAGCTCTTATCATCCTTGAGGCATTGTGTTAAACTTGGGAAAAGTTACAAAAACTTAAATAAGACAAATTCTGTTCCAAAGGAGCTTAAATAATGATGATTCGTTGTTTGGAATTTGGTAGTTCCCTGCAAGATTTACAGAGTATTGTGGGGATTTGGAGAAGGAGAATTTCAATGAGTCACCCTACAGGATTAAAAAGAACCTTTTTTAAATGCCAGTGTGGCTAGAATGTCAGTTGACGTAAAGACAGGATAAGTTTCATTATTTAAAGTTACACAAGAATTTTCATGCTGGGATTTGAACTGGGCTCTGACAATTATAGTAGATTTAATTACAATAGGAACACAGAACTTCAAGAACAGCTGGGGTGAGTGACAGAGTACAGGAAGGAATGTGGTTTGGAGAAAGATGGGGGATAAATATTGACAGTCTGGATCTAGATTATGGAGTCCCTTGCACATTTGGATTGAGAATTGGCACTTATCAGGGAGCCATAGAAGGCTAATTTAGTCAATGAGATTTATGTGATGACCATGAAGGTTCAGGAAGAGTACTCTTACAGCAATGTATAGGATGATTTGGAAGATGCAGAGGTGTGTTCTAAGTCTCTTGTAGTTGACTTAGTGACATTTGGGAAAATAAAACGTACAGTGAAGACAACTTGGAATTGGAAATAGGAAAAGCTTGGTATGAATTCTGCTACCTAATCAAGTGACTTGGGGTACATCCTGTAATGTAATTTTTCTGAGTTTTAAAATTCTTGCCAGTCGGGGCCAGACAGGTGGATCCTACATGGCCAAGTACACTGTTCAAGTCTCAGCCTAGTTGCTTGAAAAACATGCAGGAAATGTGTACATGTGTGCCCCAAATCCCTACTGGAGTGAGAAATAGAGAAGGGATTGCCTCATGATCATTCCCTACGGGGAGATGCTTTCTCACTTTTCCTCTTTCTTTCTGATTCTCTCTGGCAAGTACACCCACCATCTAAAAAATGAAAAAAAGAAAAATTCTTGCCAGTCAAATGGGAATAATGATTTCTCTTTCATTGTGTTGTGTTTTTTAATTAAAAGAGAAATGATTAGGAATTATCTAAATCAGAAAACATCTAGTAAGTGGACCAGCAGATGGTGTAATGCGTATGTCATGGGACTCCCACATGGTTGATCATGGTTCGAGTCCCAAACCTGGAGGCTTGAAATTCATACCAGGTGAGGGTGTATGCGTGTCCAAAATCCTGAGAGGAGAACAAAGTAGAAGGGATTGCAGCATGGCCATCCTCCCTGGGGTATGATTTCTTGCTTTCTCTCTCTCTGGCGAGCATACACACCCTATAGCAAAAAATCTATATAAAAAAAAAAAATCTGGTGAGAAGCCAAGAGGAATGGTAGGAAGCTAAGACTATGTAGTATGTATGCGGCAATGGATCGTTTTTAGGACTGTCTACCTGGAGAGTCAGCCAACAATCTATGTGATGAAAACTTTAGGTATATAAAAACATAGCATTGATATGTAGCAGGTGGTCCATGACAACAAAGATTTCTAGATGGTGTAGCTACCCAAAGTCAAGTACTTGAGTGTGCTGTTGTTCCAAATCCCAAGGCTAAATATCAGACTCCAGCCAACAACTGGGAAACAAGATTCAGTATTCCATGACAAAACCTATGTAGAGTTTCAGGACCCCACAGGGCAAGAGACACAGTTCCTGTAGGAGGACTTGTAGTGCTGATTAGAGATTCAGAGTAGAAATCTAGTGTTGAGAGGGAAATAGCATCCTCAATGAATCTGCTGGTCTTCAGAAACAAAGTAGGTAAAAAACTCTGAAGGAAGTACCTAATAAACTCTTGCCCTGGTCAGAGTTATGTCAGGAAAAAGGTGGAGTTGAACCTCCAAGTATATAATCCTTGTCTCTTGCTGATCCAGGCTCCATGGGATGTGGCAAATATGACTTATTTTGATGGCAGTGAAGCTGGACATAAAGTAAATTTGGGAAGCATTTACAAATTAGTAGAGCCTGAGGGCTCATTGGATATGATTAAAGGGACAGGGGTGGGGGGTGGGGAGGCAGGGAGTGCCACAGTAGTAACACAACTGGACCCACATGGAAAAGATCCTGGATCTGCATCCTGGGATCTCCCTGAGCACACATGTGTACCGGCCTGTGATCCAAGCTGGCTCCGACTAGGGGTGGATTGTAACGTGAACCCTATTGGAGATGCCTGTGCCTGCCTACTTGTCTGTCTCTGTCTCACAGAAGAAAGAAAGAAACTTCAAAAAGTATAAATAAAGGGACAGAGAGGGGAGTCCAATGTAATTTGAGCATTTTTCCCTGAGTAACAGGAATAACTAGGAACAGTTAGAATAAAAACTGTTTTTACAGTGGGGGCTGGAGTGTTAGTGGGCAACTTGGAAAAAAAAGAGTGCAGAGAGAGAAGAGGAATTGAGCTTCAGATAAAGTCCTACTGGGGGATGTCCCTCGGGGAATTGGAAGTTCCAGGAAAATGTTGAAGTTAGAAAAATCTTAGAATTGAGACATCGTACTTCTTCTTGGTCTTTTCCACTTCCATTGCCCACAAGAACAAGTATATAATTCTGTTTTTGACATCAGATTATCTTTAACATCTTGGAATGTTAAAAAAAAAAACACGTTTTTTGTTTTCTTAGGAAGGTGATGGTAGGAATTGTCTTTGAAAATGAGGTTTTATTTGAACTAGTAAAGGTCAGTTCGACACATGAGTACCCCATGGGTTCTCATTCAGTGTTTCATAATGCAACATTGTGGAAGAAAACATTAAAAATAAAACAAAACCACAGCCTGTGAATAATATGGAAAGAATAAAAATCAAAAAGCTCTGTGGAAACCTCTTCTTCTGTTTCTCTAAAAAACTGGACTATGGGAGGTTTTGCTATTTGGGATTATTTCTACATTTTAAAAAAATTAAGAGGACTTCAGAAAATGTTAAGTAGAACGAAGTGAGTCAGTGTGAAGTTAGTTTTATATATCACGCTGGTCCAAAGGAATTAAGAACACTACATCCTTAGTGATGGCAGTTAATGCCAGAGTTTCTAACTTCCTAATGGGAAAGTACAGGAGTTTAAATAGGACAGACATGGCCACCCATTCGTGGGAGACATTTAAATAAAAGTGTACTAGACAAAGTGCAATATACGTATTTCAAAAAGTGATAGCCTCATTCATAGTGCTCAGAATAGAAGTTTTCATTTGATTTTTGGAACTAAATTCTTTTTCTCAGTAATGTCTGTTGTTGTTTTGTTTGCAAGGTATCTAAGAAGGTGTCTAAAACTATGTTTTAATGAAATGAGAAAACATTGCCAACTCATTTTCTCTGCAGGCAAATCATTTTCATGGAAGAAGAGAATACCTAATAAACATTCTGATAAAATCTTAGCTTAAATGATTTTAGCAGACTTTGCTATGAATGTTGACTGCTTAGTTGTGGAAACCTCTATTTGTAAAATCATGGCTTGATGAAAAACCTAAAGTGTGAACAACTATAAAGATACATTTATAGGAGAAAGGAAAAAAAAAATCAAAACTGGCAGGATTTTCTCCAATCTGGAAATCAGTTTCCAGGACTTCCACTTAAAAGGACTAGCTGTAATGTGGGGATCACTGTGGATCAGGTTATTATGGGCTTCTTTGTACCCATGAATTGTTAGTCCCATATGTAAATAAGACGTCTCATTATAGTAATAATATCTCCCACATTAATGGTGTGAAGGTTGGGACTGTATCTTCCTCACCCCCAGTTTTTTGCCCAGTGCCTGATACAGTGTTGGGGAAGTAGTCATGCTTAATTCATATTTATTGATCAATGAAAAATAAAATCCTTATAAGTTTTAAAAAATATTTTTTATATTTTACAGTATAGTTGTGGTGGATTTGGTTGTTAAAAAAATCAACTTTTGATTCTATATACCTTGGATTTCCAACTCTTATTTATGTTCCACAATAGTATAACTCTTTTGATTGTAAGTGACAAGAGCTCAGTTAATGTTAGTTTAAGGAAAAAGAGGAGAAAGAGAAATTTATTGACTTATATAACTAGGTGATAAGAGAGGGAAATTACCTCAGGTACAGCCGAATCCAGGATATCAATCATGTCCTTTGGTCCTCTGGCTTAATAAATTTTTCCTATGGTTCTATTTGCCCTAGTCTCTGTTTGTTCAAGTGAGTGGCAGAGGACAGAAATTGCAGAGGTTTCAGGCTTACATGATGCTCAGTTGGCAAACCCATTGGAAAGTGAGTGCTATTACCTCCCTCCTTCCTATGTAGGGTCCTAGATAAAGGCTTTGATTGGCTGTGTTGGGTCATGCACTCATTCATGTACCAATTACCTGGGCCAGTCTGGGTAACATGCCCACCCCTATGACAAGTGTTGGGGGCAAGGAAGAGAGGGAAAAGAAGGTTATCCTGATTGACAGCCTCACTAGGACCACTTGGAATGAAGGGCCAGTTTCCCCAACAGAAGGGGGCGCTGTTCATAGAAATATAAGATTGAAAAAGCAGGACCAGCAGTTAGCATAATGGCTATGTCGCTGGACTCCCATGTAGTTGACTGCGGTTTGAGTCCCAGACCTGGTGGCTTAAAACTCACGCCAGGCGTGTGTGCGTACGTGCCCAAGATTCCAAGAGGAGAATGGAGGAGAAGGGATTGCGGTGTGGCCATCTCCCTTGGGGGGTGATTTCTCACTTTCTGTCTCTTTGTCTCTCTCTCTCTGTTGAGCGCAATGCGCCCTATAGCAAAAACCTCTCGGAAAATAAAAAGATTGGAAAAACATTTGAGGCAATATTAGGATAATGTTTCTTAATTACATTATTCTTTGTCTTTGTTTGGGATTGTGGTTTAATGAAATCAAGTCTACTTTGAATAAATAATTATAGCTTTGC
Source organism: Tupaia belangeri chinensis (assembly GCF_000334495.1). Lineage (NCBI taxonomy): Eukaryota > Metazoa > Chordata > Mammalia > Scandentia > Tupaiidae > Tupaia > Tupaia belangeri. The sequence goes on from NW_006159811.1 coordinate 3,493,731, forward strand.
CATATTTTGTGAAAAAACTAAACTTATGGCTTGGTTACATGTACAAAATTAAATGCCAAATTTTTATTTGTTAACATTAATCTGTTGGACTACAAAAGGCGGTTACCTGCTGAGGCTTCACCTGTTCCTGAAAGCAGATTCAATTGAGTGGAAGAACATTGAAAAAGAGAAAATAGCTAAGATTTATGACCGCATGTACCACCGTATAAATTATAATGGAGAAATGTATGATTTCTCAGTTATATTCATTTTTTTCCAAATATAATATTTTCTAGTTTATTCAGAAACATTTATTTAGTACTGACTCTGTCCAGAGTAATTTTCTGTGTACTCAGTTTGAAAGAAGGTCCCAGACTTTTCTCAGCTTATACTTTTTAGGCTTATGTGTTTGCAAAATTAAGAGAACTGATAAAACTTTTTTCTATTCTTGTTGCAGAGGAAAACATTTTTAAAGTATGTTTTTTTTTTAATTACTAGAGGGCACCTACACTCACCAGAGAGAGAGAGAGAGAGAAAGAAAGAGAGGAGAACAAGAGAGAGAAAGCACCCCTCCAACCCCCTGCCAATGGCATGGTCACACCTGCGATCTTTTCCTCCATTTCTCTGTCTCATTAGGATTTTGGACACTCATGCACATACACCTGGGATGTTTTTCAAGCCGCTGGAGCTAGGATTCAAACCGTGGTTGGCTATGTGGGATCCAGCTCCTAATGCACTGCAGTTATCACTGAGTTATTAGGCCAGTCCACACAGGGGAACATTTCATTTGTCACTCTGGATTTGTAAAAATCAGGTGGAACAAATATGGCCTTAGAATGCTTGACAGATGTGGAATTAACAGATGGCGTAATAGTTACATTGTTGGACTCCCACATGGCTGACCTCAGTTTAAGTATTGGACCTGGTGGCTTAAAACTCAAGCTGGGCTACACGTGCATGTGTGCCCAAAATTGTGAGAGAATAGAGAAGAGGATATTGCAGTGTGGCCTGTTTGCAAAATTAAGAGAACTGATAAAACTTTTTTCTATTCTTGTTGCAGAGGAAAACATTTTTAAAGTATGTTTTTTTTTTAATTACTAGAGGGCACCTACACTCACCAGAGAGAGAGAGAGAGAGAGAAAGAAAGAGAGGAGAACAAGAGAGAGAAAGCACCCCTCCAACCCCCTGCCAATGGCATGGTCACACCTGCGATCTTTTCCTCCATTTCTCTGTCTCATTAGGATTTTGGACACTCATGCACATACACCTGGGATGTTTTTCAAGCCGCTGGAGCTAGGATTCAAACCGTGGTTGGCTATGTGGGATCCAGCTCCTAATGCACTGCAGTTATCACTGAGTTATTAGGCCAGTCCACACAGGGGAACATTTCATTTGTCACTCTGGATTTGTAAAAATCAGGTGGAACAAATATGGCCTTAGAATGCTTGACAGATGTGGAATTAACAGATGGCGTAATAGTTACATTGTTGGACTCCCACATGGCTGACCTCAGTTTAAGTATTGGACCTGGTGGCTTAAAACTCAAGCTGGGCTACACGTGCATGTGTGCCCAAAATTGTGAGAGAATAGAGAAGAGGATATTGCAGTGTGGCCACCCCCATGGGGGGTGATTTTTTGCTTCTGTCTCTCGTTTTTTCCAGTGAGCACACACACCCTATAGCAAAAATCTCTCTCTCAAAAAAAAAAAAACAAAAAAAACAAAACTCAGAATACTGGATGGATGTATTTAATATTTTATTTATTAAAACATGAGTTTGGGCAAATAGAATTAATATAAATAATACATGCAGCAGAGTGAAGAGTATTCAGTTTCTTCAAGGTTCTGAAACAAATAGTTTATTGTTACTTTGTCTCATAATTTCAACATGCTTTTTATAGAAAGCCTTTTTTTTGAGATGGGGTAGGTTTCTGCTATACGGCGCATGCACTGACCAGAAAGACAAGCGAGAGACAGAGAGACAGAAAGTGAGAAATCGCCTTTGGGGGGATGGCCACGCTTCAATCCCTTCTCCATTCTCCTCTCAGGATCTTGGGCACACACACACATGTACCCGGTGTGAGTTTAAGCCACTGGGTCTGGGACTCGAACCATGGTTACCACATGGGAGTCCAGTGACATAGCCATTATGCCAACTGCTGGTCCCATAAGCCTGTTTGCTTTTGAAGGTAGCATTAAATGATTATTCTGAGTTTGTGCTAGCCAAAAGAAAAAACAGAACAGAAGTAGACAAATGTTTCAAATCACAGTTCAGTTTTGACGTTTTTCTCTGTCTCAGTGAAGGAGGAAGACCTGCCAGTATATTTTGTTAATGAAATTGCATTTATGAGGTGTGGGAGAATGTATATGCCATTTATCTTTTTTGTTTCAAGATTTGTGGTATGGGTATATTTTCCCAATGGTGTAATCAGAACTATGTATCTATTTTATTTTATTTATTTATTTTTTTGAGAGTTTTTTGCTATAGGGCATGTGCACTCGCCAGACAGAGAGACATAGAGACAGAAAGTGAGAAATCATCCCCCAGGGGGGATGGTCACGCCGCAGTCCCTTCTCTTCCATTCTGCTCTCGGGAGCTTGGGCACGCATGCACACACACCCGGTGTGAGTTTTTAGCCACCGGGTCTGGGACGCGAACCACGGTCGACTACGTGAGAGTCCAGCGACATAGCCATTACGCTAATTGCTGGTTCCTTGTATCTATTTTATTTTGATCTGAGAATAGTAAATGAAAATGATTATGATTTACATTCTTTCCTAGACTTCTTAAGGTTTTCATCTTAAATGTTTTTTAGAAATTTCTCACATCATTTTATTACTTGCTTACTTGCAAAGGAAGAGAAAAATCTATATTTAGAAATGAGTCAGAATAATGCTTGCTGTATTGAACAATTGATATTTTGTTCCAAATGTATTCTTTTAAAAATTTTTGAGCTTTTTATATGAGAGAGAGAATGAGTGAAAGAGAGCAAGAGAAAGAAGAGGGGGAGAGATGCAAGGGGGCTTTTTAGTTTTTGGTAGGGTCTTGCCACTGTGATGCTTTATCCCAGTCTCCCAGTTAGTCAGGGTTGTAAGTCTGTGCCTCTGTGCCTGGCATGTTCCAGCTGGTCTGGGAGCTGAACCCTGGCCTCCCTTATAGCCCCAGTCCTGCACAGTGAAGGCCTACCATTTGTACTACTGCAGCTAGGCCTGAATGTCTACGCGTTTTAAAAGTGTGAATCAGGGCCAGCTTGTGGAATGGAAGTTAAGGTAGCTGGATCCTACATGACCAACAAACTCAGTTTGAGTCCCAGACCTGGATGTTTCAAAATCACACCTGGTACATGCCCTACAGCAAAACTAAAAGAAAAAAAAATAAACTAAACTCAAACATATAAATAATTTTTAAAATTAAAGTATTACTTAGAGAAAATATTTGGTTGGGTTATTTGGTTAGGATGTTTGGCAACCATAGAGAAAATAAAAATCAGGACCAGCAGTTAGCATAATGGCTATGTTGCTGGACTCCCATGTAGTAGACCGCGGTTCAAGTCCTGTACCCAGTAGCTTAAACTTAAGCCAGGCGTGTGTGCGTGTGTGCCCAAGATCCCAAGAGGAGAATGGAGGAGAAGGGAGTGTGGCATGTTCTCCCACCCTGAGGGGTGATTTCTCACTTTCTGTCTCTCTGTCTCTCTCTCTCTGTCTGGTAAGCACATGCACCCTATAGAAAAAAACTGTCCAAAAAAAAATCATATTTCTGAATATTGAAAAGTAAAAAGGAAGCATAGTCAAAATGTTTGTGCTTTTTACTGAGAAAAGTTTACATTTATTTTTCAATTAAATTCAATAGACATTAATTGAGCAGCTATTATTTAATGATATATTATGCTATATACTTTTTATATTAGATTGAATATTGAATGTGTATTCTTGCTGTTAATTAAAAAAACACTTAATTTCATCTGAAATGGGTTGTATTCTATTTTCCACATATAATATCCCTCCCATTGCCATTTAGAAATTGGAAAAAGTACAGATTTAAAAATCTGTTTTGGCTTGCATTAGTTGTAGAAAGTTTGCATATATGTGTGTGTGTGTACACTGGATACTGGATACTGGATATTCAGATCATAAGACCCAACTCCTAGATATTTCTCCCAAATTCAGCATAAATTTTAAAGACACTGTAAGTCCTAAATCATATTTTAACTTCTTATCCCTAGCTTAATTTATTGTATTCTTAATTTTTATCTTGGATCTATCCCAGCTGTAATTCTCCACTAGGTAATTCCATGTAATCCTAAATGTCAGAAGAAAAAGCATAGCTATATCCTTTGTATATGCTTTTCAGGCCATGATATGACTTTCATTACTTTTTGCAGGTCCCACATTTGGTTATAACATTATAACGTGTATTCATTATGTAAACATTCTCAGGAACTTAAAAGATCTTAAGGTACAATTTCATATGTATCTTCAAGAATCTCTAAGAAAGAAAAAGTTAAGTCAAGATTCTTACAAAACTCAGAACTTTGGGGTACTATTTAGTTATTTCAGTGTGGATGGGCTCTTTATAATATCGTTTACATGGTTTTTAGTCAGCATTTATAATGACCTGTAGAGAAGCCAGATAAAAAGCTGTGTAGGAGGCCTGGCTTGGCTCCTGGGCCAACCTGAACAGGGGGTTGCATGCACCCTTAATCCTAGCTAACTGGGAGGCTGGGCAGGAAGGTCACAACACAGCAAGACCTCATCAAAAGTAGCTGTCTTTGTCTCCTGCTCTTTTTTCTCTTTCTCTTTTTCTCTCTCTCCCCATCTCTCATGAAGGAAAACCTCTTGTATCCAGTGAGATTCTTAGAAGAGTTGAGTCTCTGACTTAGTAATGACAAACTGCTCATTCTGGTCTGGAATGCGTGTCTGCCATTTGTTATGTAGTATGGAAGTGTGGCCTCTGGTGATGTTCTGTAACTTGACCATGTTATCTCCATGCAGACTCAGTCCGAATTCATTTGGAATGTGTCTGGAGTATCCAGGGTGGATCCCCATTCTGATACTTCATTCAAGTTAGGCTGGTGAGAAGGGACAGTGGGGGGGATGTACTTTCATCTCCTGCCAAACATCTGTAATCTCAGAGGCCGGCAGGCTCTACAGTTAGAGCTGGCTCCTAAGGCTACTTCCAGACTTGCTGCTAACCAGTGACTAACCCAGAGGGAGACGTAAACAACCTTCTCACATTCTACCCTTGTCTCTGGCCAAATAGAGAAATTCCATTAAGTTAGCATTTGGAGTGTTCACTGAACTAGTGAGAGAATTCTGATGATCTGAATTGTATAAATAATGCATCAAAATGTGGTACAACTACTTCAAAGCAACAGAAAATAAGTAATTATCATTTGCAAAGGGTGAATGTTATTAACCCATCAGCAGTTTTATTCCACTTAACTCAGAAAAGGGGAAATACTCAGAATTTTTAGTTTCTTATGTTAATACATGGCAGGCTTTTTACTATACACTTAAAAACATCCACTCAAGTCAAATAACATTTTAAATAGGCGAGACATTTCCAATAATGAGAAAAGATAGTGACTGTTATGGAGAGTAAATATTAGGTTGCTGGGGAAAGTCGTGATGTATTGTTTTTATGCAAAATTGTGTTATGACTTTCTAGACAACCTAATATATAAAACCATCTTAGTCATTTCTTATACAGTTTAGGACAATATAGTAGAAAGGAGTTTTTTTTTTTTAAGAGATTTTTGCTATAGACAGAAAGCAAGAAATCACTACTGGGGCATCACCACGTCACAGTCCCCTCTTCTCCAGTCTCCTCTTGGGAGTTTGGGCACATATGCACATGTGCCCAGCATGAGTTTGAAGCCTCCGGTTCTGGGATTCGAGCTGCAGTCGACCATGTGGGAGTCTAGCGATGTAACCATTACCCCGTCTGCTAGTCATTAGAAAGGAGATTTTTACACAATGCACCAGAATTTAGAAATCTATGTTAAATTCTTTTCTGTGAGAGATTTTCTGTGGTTTCTAAACATAAGTCTTCACAATAGTATTGTGTATAACAACAGCTACTCTGCCTCAACCCCTCCCTCCTGGAAATTCACCCCTTTATCTTCTACCTACTTTGTGCCCTGTGAAAGCTACTGTAGGTTAAGATGTTTTAGAGACTCTATGGTTCATATATGAGAGAAAGAAAATAAGAGAAAAAAGGAGAGGAGTAGACCTCAGCAAGGCACATCAATCTGGTTTTCCAGTGCTGGGATACCATTTTAGAAAATATTTTCCCTCACGCTACTTGCATTTCTTGCTTTATGATAGTTATGCTCTCGAACTTCTGGTATTGGAATTTTCATTGCTTAGCAAACATCATCTTGAGCTTATAATAATAATAGTCTTATGTTCAAGACTGTCTGTGTGTGTCTAGCAACCTAGGTGAGATAGTGAGGGGGAGAGGACCAAAACCTAGCTTATTCTATATCAGAAGTCTGTCCAAAGTCAACTTCACATCCAGAAAAAACAATATGTATGTATAGAGAGAGCCCCCAAACTTCTGCCATTCGGTTTTTAAGGCCTTTCTTTTCCCATGACTCAAATCAGCTGTAAAGTTTTAGAACTGTGAAAACTAATACCATGAACATCATTACTTTCATGAAAAAAAGTATTCCAAGATCAAATAACAAATTTAATTTTTCTAAATATAGTTTATTTTTGTCTTCTAAGTGCTTGCTATGTCCCCCAACCAGAATTAGGGCCTCTGATAGCTTGTTCCAATGTGGCTTCTTTTGTCTTTTATGTTCTGGATAAGGCTGAGAAGTAAAAAGTACAAGTATTTTATCTATAGAAAACCAAATTTGAGACAGATACAGTAATAAAGTGAGACAAGAAAGAAAAAAAAATAAATGAGAGTGATAAATGAGAGTGGGCCCTGACCTGAGAGTGGGCCCTGGTAATTTAAGGATCCTATAAATTACCAGTTCAAAGGAGGACCTTAATTTTAGCTTATCTAAAGTTAATGGATTTGGGATTTTTTAAACAAACATATAAAAACAAAAGTGAAAACTTTAGTGACATATTTTTGAAGATAAGAAGTAAGTCAGGTTTTAGATTGTTTTTGGTAATATAAAATGAGTCCAGGCAAAACATGGGGCTATTACACAAGCAATAGAGCCATTACACAAGTTGCCATTACACAAGCAATAGAGCCCCACTGTGTGAGTCAGTAGCCACATGGGTAGCCTGGGTTCTGTTCCTGGACAAACTTAAACATGCTGGTGTGGTGGCATAGGCCTGTAATCCTTAGCTAACTAGGAGGCTGAAGCAGGAGGGTCACGACATGGCCAGACTCTGTCAAAAAAAATCCCCTCTACTCTTTCTCTCTCATAGAAACAAAACAAACAAAAAACAGGTTGATGTGTTACATTATAACTATTATAAATAGTTAAGAGCTATTATTGTTTTAGGTCAGTTTGAAAACCCTAAGTTCCAGTTTCCTTGTCTATAAAATACAGATGAACATAATATCTGTTCATAAAACTTGTGAGGATTTCAGATAGGTGTCCAACAAAGGGTAATTGGGATTTTTATTTGTTTTTCTTAGTTTGTTTGTTTTTGGTGAAAGAAAGGGTAATAAATAAAAGCAAAAATACACCCCTGAGAGATAGGAGTGGGCCTCAGCAGACAGAGAAGGAGTAGTCAAAAGACCTCACTGTTGCAATCTGCTGGATTTGTAATTTTTAACTTCGCTCCTATGGGTTCATCGTTGCTGGGCCTACTGATTGTTTTCATCTCATTGGCTCTATCAGATGTATGTTCATCTCATTGGCTGTATTAAATGTGACTTAATCAGTTAGACATCTCCTACTAATCTCCTGTCCATATTACCTTGGGCAGGAAATTTTCTGCTCTGATAAAAAAAATGATCATTTGTCTAGCCACATGGGCAGATGCTCCAGCCTCCTTACTCACTTCCATTTACTAGCTTTCTCCTGCCTCATTTCCCCCCTGAGAGGCTTGATCCCTATAGATCTTTTGAGGGAACTGAAGGTGGATGGGCTGTCTTCCATAACTGCTTCATGTTGAATACGGGCATTAACCCTAATTGTTCTCATGTCAGAATTTCTTTTGAATTTTTGATTACTAATATTGGTATTTAATAAAAAAGCTTGACTTTTTGTCATCCATACCAATGTTTCAAGATTTAAAAGTTAGGCTCAGTTAATAATGTATATATTATTTTTCATTTGTAAAATACTTAATACTGTTACTCTTTGAGTGAACAGATGCTTCAGTAGTATACTTTTTACCTGATGAGCATCAAGATTTTGCTAATTGATATGTGAATGTGTGTGTGCACGTATTTCTCCTTCCAAATCTCATATAATGAAATTTTACATTTAGTTCGTGTGTAACTTAGTGTCCTGGTTTTATTAATAGCATTTTGCCTGTCTTTAAATTTGGTCTAGGGTGTTATTCACTTTGTCTGATGTCAACTAAGGCCAACTTTTAGTGCAAGCTATTTTCTGTTTCTATTGAGATCTAATAAAACAGAAGGCAACACATCTTTGAGGAAACATCTTTACGTGCTCCTCTGTTGTACAAAGGATGGAAGTGCAGAGTATGAAAAATAATGCATCAGTTTTCATAGATGGGACACCTGAGCTGGTGTTTAATCAATCAATAACAGCATTTAATTTGGTAAAAATGAACTAGGGTGTTTAGAATATTTGGCCTCTTTTCGTCAGTTGTTGTTTAGTGATGACAATTTTGATGTTGTAGGCCCATTTGGTATCTTGAACATTTCAACTTGTGTAATTACTTGGAGAAAATAGATTATGAGCTGTTCGGTTCTTGCGAAACTGATTATTAAAAAAACTTAACGGTGTAAACTATTTACATTCAAATGTCAAATTATTTTGATTTCTAGTTGTTGCTTTCTTAATATAAGAACATGGTAAATTTTAGGGAAAAAACAAATGAACAAATTTAGAACACATTTTATTATATTTTCTTTCTTTTCTTTTAGAGATTTTTTTTTTTTTTTTTGCGGTAGGGTGCATGCAGTCACCAGGGAGACAGAGACAGAGAGACAGAGAGTGAGAAATCACCCCCTGAGGGGATGGCCATGCTGTAATCCCTTCTCTTCCACTCTCCTCTCGGGATTTTGGGGCGCGCGCGCGCACACACACACACACACACACACACATGCCGCATGAGTTTACGCCTCTGGCTCCAGAACTGGAACTGTGGTCCATTACAGGAAGTCCAGCAATGTAACCATTACGCCATCTGTTGGTCTTGCCACATTTTGTTATATTTTCTAAAAATGCATAAAATCTCTTCTTACTCGCCTTGTCTTGCCCCTCTCTTTCTTTGATTATTTTTTATTAGGAAATTGTTTGGGTGAGCTTTGTTTCAAATTATGGGTTTCTGAATTTCCAGTATTCACAGTTTATTAGAGGGCTAGATACTTTTTCAAGTAAATTCACACTATCCTCACTCCTTTGAGTCTTAATATGATTGTTGGTTTGCTAAGCCATTTTTAATATTCTCATACATTTATGCATTCCACCTTTTCTGTCAGTTTATTTCTTCCATGATTGAGACACAGAGACAGAGACAGGCACTCTTGATAAGGTCTACATGCTGCAATCCACCCCCAGCCTCAGCTAGCCCTTACGTCTGGCACACATGCACACACCTGTTGCATATAAGGAAATCTCAGGATTCAAACCCAGTACCTTCCCATGTGGCTTCAGCATCAAGGAGTGTTATGTAATAGCTGTACCATTGAAGCTGGCCTTCCATATTTCTTTTCTAAGCATTTATTGATGGTCCTGCATGTATATGACAATGTGTCAGGTACTGAATAGCATATGACCCCATTTCTATCTTAAAATAATTTGTCTTCTATCAGAGGACATCAGTTATGCACTCAAATAATTTTAGTTCTAGATTTAAAGAAATAAAATCAACTTTAGAGAAGAACAGGTAATGTTGTGGAAATTCAGTTGGATTGTATCAGATCGTGATGTTAATTTTATGACTCATGATTTGAACTGCCTGACTTTCAGTGACGATATTGCTGAGTCACTTTTTCATTCAGTGATATAATTTCCATAAAAACATATTTGATTAAAATAAAATATAAATGTTAAATTAATGTAAGCGTATTCCTTTTTCTAAATGTATATTATACAGCTATGGCAGAATATAATCAATGTCGCCTATTCTTTTTTATTTCTATTTTTTTGAGAGGTTTTTGTTATTGGGCGTGTGCGCTCGCCAGATAGACAAGAGACAGACAGAGAGACAGAAAGCGAGAAATCACCCCCCAGGGGGCATGGCCACGCGGCAATCCCTTCTCCTCCATTCTCCTCTCGGGATCTTGGGCATGCACGCACACGCACCCGGCGTGAGTTTAAGCCACCGGGTCCGGGACTCGAACAGCGGTCGACTACATGGGAGTCCAGCCACACAGCCATTACTCTAACTGCTGGTCCCAGTGTTACCTATTCTTAATCTCAACTTACTCTTCCTCATATGAGTGAGAGCATACGGTGTTTTTCTTTCTGTGCCAGGTTTATTTCACTTTACACAATGTCCTTCAGGCTCATCCATGTTGCTGCAAATGTGGCATTTTATTATTTTTTATGGTTGAATAATATTCCTTGGAGTATGCATGTATGTGTTTATGTGTGTGTGTGTGTGTTCACATTTTCTTTACCCATTCAAACTTATTGGTGGGTATCTAGGTTGATTCTCTATCTTGGCTATCATGAAAAGTACTGCAATAAACATGAGACTATTACTGCATTTAAAGTGCTCTCCAGAGCTATGATTTACCTTATTCTAAGGGATTTTTAAAACATAATTTTTATCTCCAAAATTTCTTTCATAATTTTTCTTAGTACTTGAAACATGTTTTAGTAATGGTGATAAATGTATAGCTCAAATAACTAGTAAAGAGGCTATAATCTGAGGCTGTAATCTGAAAAGTGCAATCAGTATCATTTTTTCCTTTTTTTAGAGGTTTTTGTCTTAGGGCATGTGCACTTGCCAGAGAGAAAGAAAGACAGAGATAGTGGGAGGTAAAGTGAGAAACTATCCCCTGGTGGATGGTAACGCTACAATCCCTTCTCCTCCATTTTCCTCCCAGGATCCTGGCATGCATGCACATGAGCCCAGCATGGTTCAAGTCACCATGTCTGGGACTGGAACTGCAGTTGACCTTGTGGAAGTCCAGTGATGTAACCGCTACAGCATCTGCTGGCCCCACAATCAGTATCTTTAATTGGATCTGTTTTATTTTTATTTATTTTTTTAAAAAGAATTCTTTTATTTAACTTTATTTATTTATTTAATTTGACCAGAGAGAGACACAGAGAGAGAGAGAGAGAGAGAGAGAGAGGGAGGGAAAGTGAGAATGCAAGCCACCAGGTCCAGGACTTGAACTGCAGTCGGCCTTGTGGGAGTCCAGCGCTCTTAACCACCACATCACCTGCCGGCCCAATTGGATCTGTTTTAAAAGCGAAAGGAAATTCCTTCAGAATTGGTAGCCGACAAAGTAAATTTGAATGTTTCATGTTTTCCTTTGACCTTTCACTTTTTTGACTCACTGTTCTCACTTTTATCCCAAATTGGATAGAACTTTAGCTATAATCCTCATTCTTAGGGTTGGAAGATTGAGCTCCATATTTTCTTGCAAAAGTTTTCTTATTTCCTTTAGAGTCTAATTATCTAAATTATATGAACACTCTTGAATATATTAGTGATTTGAGATACTACCCATCCAAGAGGGCGCATTAATCTTTAACAATAGTTTTTAATTCTTGAACATGTAGGAGTGAGTGTTAAGTTTTAGTAAAGTGCTAAATGAGGAGGTGTTTGGGCACAGAGAGGTCTTTGAGTGCCTAGGGCATCTGTTTGGTCATTTCTAAGTTTAAAAAGATTTCATCCAAATTTTCTCAGATTTAAAATCTGACCAGGCTATTCCTAATCACCAATGCCTCAATCACTATTTGAAAAGTTGAACTCATTGGGAAATAATCTTAAAAATTACTAACACTGTCCCCTTTACAGGGATGCATGTTTAGCAATGAAAATTTCATGATTTGACAGTTGATTTTAAGGGGCTAAGAATTTATATTTCCATGGTTATTAAAGCACAGGAAGCATTTCCATTCCCGCCCTACAGTCTTTTCTTCCTGTTCTAGCTATGACCAGGAGATGCTAGAAACGTCATCTGTCTTCAACTTCCATTGAGAAAGGAGTGTCTTTCAAGGAGCATCTGGAATTTGCCTGACTTTGATAATGTAGTGCAGAGCAGTTCTAAAAATAAAGGCAGGATTATTGTATTCATTTGGAGCAGCTTATTTCATCCTTGTTTTTCAGTTGTAGCCTAGTGCCTTGTATGGTGGTAGTTTCTGTTTCTCAGAACAAGCTAAGAAGAGCCATTCTGTTCTGTGCTCTGAGAATGCTTGAGTACAGAGTCTGTATTTTTGAGAATAACATTTGCCTCACACAAGAAGTCTGTGTTCTGCAAGTGTGATGTTTGATGCATGTAGGGAGAATTAGCACCCATGGGAATTGAGCCTAAGAAATGGAATAGAAATGCCACTGTCAAATAAAGAAGTGCTTATTTATTCATATTATATTTGAATTTAATGGAGAACACAGTAACTTAGCATTCTTAAATAGGAGGTCTGATTTTCTCTCTGGTAGGGAGGGTCAACATTGATCTTATGGTTTTAGGACATTTTAGTCATGTATTCTTATTCAAGGCTACCAAGAATTTAAGGCAACACCCACTTCACTTGTGTTTACGTAGATTTAGTTTAATCAAATAAGGATTCGACTGTAAGTGAGCTTGGAATATACCCTGAAAGAAAACAAAGAGGTTTCTTAAGAGCTTGGTAGCTGTGTATGTTATAGTCAATAGATTTTCTCTGTCATCTCTTCAAGTCAGGAGAGGACCTTGAGATTATTAGTGATCTTATCATTCACTTCACATGTTGTAATTTAGTTCTGTATCTTGATCTTCTTTTTCTCCATTTTAGATACTAGCTCAGTCATGTACCGAGATCCTAGAACTGCGGCCCTCAAGTGTCTGCGTGGGGGGTAAGTGTTTAAAACTTAAAAATACCATGTAAGAAATCGTATTTTTTATTTTTTTTGCTAGCTAAAATATATGATTTTAAACCCATGTTGGAAAGAGAATAACAAAATTAACTTTTTTGGCATCTTTTTTTGTGTAAGAATTTTTAAATAATTCCTTGAAATATTTCTATTTTAAATTCAAATTTTTAAGATTGGAGTGTTATTTTAAATAATGAGCATATTGTGTGACAGGCTTTTAGAATCTTCTGTATATTTAGTTCCTATTTGAGACCTTTCTTATGGCAAATAAAATAAAATATGAAATCTTTTCTTGTATCGTATTATTGTCAGGCATGTGTAGATTTTGAGCCCCATTCTTTGATGAACTGACCAAGATGCGGTGTGTGCCAGCTCAGGGGACGTAAGGAAGTGACTCAGGGTGGGTGGTAGGAAGGGAGCAGGTGGCTTCATTAACTGGTGCTAAGAACAGATGCAGGTTTTTGCACCTCCCAACCATCCTTGCCCAGAGACAGTGTGAGTCCCTCTGGCCCATTTTATTTCTTCTTCAGACTTGACCTAGAGTTCATTTTAACCTGACTTTACTTAGAAAAGGAAAAATACTGAGTCGGGTAGGGATGGAACTGTGTCGTGTAATCCACCACAGAGCCTCCCAGCTTAGCTTGCTGGATGAGGTCTTAAGCTGGGTGTCTTCTGGACTCCCTAATGAATGATTTTGGAAATGTACCTGAACACCCCAGAGCAGCATTCTCATTTCTAAGAGCATAGGGTAATAAGTTTCTAAAGGCCCAGTTTGGTGACACAGTGTGTTGTACATTGAACTGCTGGGCTGGAAACCACACGGCTGATTATGAGGTCCAGATCCCAGGGGCCCGTCAACCAGGGTGTGTGCATGCCCAAGATCCTGATGAGATGGAGGGCCAGGGTAGAGCCGTGTGAGGGCGTCCTGTCAAGGGCCTTTCTGTCTCCTATGCATGTACTCAAACTCTCTGTCAGGGATAAAATCAACTTTAAATAATAAGTAAATTTTTAGAAATAAGAAAAATAAATGAAAAAACAGCATTAAAATGACAGCTGTAATTTATACTTTTATTTATATTGGTACTTACTGGGTCCTTTTCATTTGGATTTACCAATCCTTATAGCAATGTTCTTTGGTAGTTTTATGATCTCTGGTTTGCAGATGGGGAAACTGAGTAATAGCTCAGCATTGGTTACTAGTAATTGTTGTGTTAGATCCTTGTCTATTTGACTTTGTCTGTGGTCTTAGTGAATCACATTTAAGTTTTATCTACAACTTATTTTATTTGTAAATAGAATTTCTTTTGTGATACACCAAATGGAGAGTGATCTGGTGGTATTTTCTTCCTTAATACATAATTGTATACATGAGGGAGGGGTGGTCATTACAAAGTTCATGGAAAATGCATATTATGAAAATTATGCACCGATTTAAAAAAAGCTTTTTTTTTTTTTTTTTTTTGGTGGCAATGTAAACTGATACTTTAATTCCAGTTTTCCATGAACTTCTCCAGGTACCTGTATGTGTTGAATTGTGTTAGGTGAAGCTGGCGAGGATTGAGAGTGTTAAAGACCAGGCCTGAAGCAGCTCTGCTCAGACAAAGGCACTTATGCCTCATTAGTGATCTTAACCTTACTGAGTCACAAACATAATGAAACCTGACTCAAGCATTTCTTCTAACCGCATATGTTAAAGAAAAACAGAATTGAAACTCTCCCAATCAAAAGTAACTAACAAACTTCTAAGCACATAACAAGGGACTTGACAACAGAACAGACCAAATAAGATAGTAATAACTGTAACCTGTGAAATATTTTTTTTGCTTTACTTCTGCTTTTATCCTATAAAAGCTTCCTCCTTGCATTCCCTTAGTGGAGCTTTTGGACCTCTTCTGATTTGGAGCTGCCCAATTCATGGATCATTGTTTGCTCAAATAATCTCTTAAAATTTTATTGTGCCTCAGTTTACCCTTTTTTGGAGAGATTTTTGCTATAAGGCATGTGTGTTCACTGGAAAGACAGAGAAAGATGGAGAGAGAGAAAGTGAGAAATCATCCCCTGAGGAGACTGGCCATGCTGCAGTCCCCTTTTCTTCCATTTTCCTCTCTAGATTTTGGGCACACACACACACACACACACACACACACACACCCAGCATGAGTTTCAAGCCGCCAGGTCTGGGACTTGAACCATGGTCAACCATATGGGAGTCCACTGCTTTAACACTACGCCACCTGCTGGTCCCTCATGTTATCATTTTTAACAAGAGTTAATCACTATTAAAATAGCTAATACACCATAATGCAGCTAAGCTGCACATTTAAGGCCTATTAAGATATTTAATGAGGGGACCAGTAGATGGCATAATGGCTACGTTGTTGGACTCCCATGTAGTCGACCATGGGTCGAGTCCCAGACTCAGTGGCGTAAACTCACGCCGGATGCGTGTGCGTGTGTGCCCAAGATCCCGAGAGGAGAATGGAGAAGGGATTGTGGCGTGACCATCCCCCCTGGGGGGTGATTTCTCGCTTTCTGTCTCTATGTCTCTCTCTGTCTGTCTGGCGAGCGCACGCGCCCTACAGTGAAAATCTCACAAAAAAAAAAAAAGATATTGGGAACCAGCAGTTAGCGTAATGGCTATGTCGCTGGACTCCCACGTAGTCGACCGCAGTTCGTGTCCCGGCCCCGGTGGCTTAAAACTCACGCCGGGCACGGGTGCGTGCGTGCCCAAGATCCCGAGAGGAGAATGGAGAAGGGATTGTGGCGTGACCATCCCCCCTGGGGGGTGATTTCTCGCTTTCTGTCTCTATGTCTCTCTCTGTCTGTCTGGCGAGCGCACGCGCCCTACAGTGAAAATCTCTCAAAAAAAAAAAAAGATATTTAATGAGGTCTGATCCTGTAGTACAGAGGTTAAGCTCAGTACACAGAGAACAGGATCCTATATGGCTGAATGTGATTTAAATCCTTGCCCTGGCAGCTTGAAAATCACCAGATGTGTGTGCATGCCCCCAATTCCTAATGGGATAGAGAAATAGAGGAAATAGGGAATGCCCCATTGAAGTGTGTTTTTTTTCTCTCTCTCTCAAGAGTACAAGTGCCTTCTCACAAGAAAAAATAAACTAAAAAGATATTTGATAAGTTAATTTCATCTAGCATATTCTTTCACTCTCTAACGTTCAGAGCCCACTCCTGCTATACAGGTAGGGTACAATAAACTAAATCAATGTCCCTTAGTGACTAGTTTTAGATGACTAGTAATCCAAAATACATGACCTCTGATGATTTATGCAACAGAAAATGAAATTAGGACTAGTAAAGTGAAGACCTTTGTATGGAAAAGGCATAGATTAAGAAAATACTGCATATTAACTTTCCAGAGAACCAAAGAACAGAAATAGTTTTCTTTACATACCCAAAACTTAATATCTTAGAGTGAAGAAAAACAAAGAAGTTTCTTTCTTGAGATTATTTTTGTGAGGATAGAATTTGGACATTTTGAATAGCATCTGTCTGGGAGTAACTGATTTGTTTCCATACAATTCTAATACCTGGGCTACTACTGAAAAACAACTTTGTATAAAGTAAAATGATACATCACTGTGTAACAGTGAATGGTATCACTACTTTCACTACCCAGAGGGTCTAAGAACACAAATGTAGTTGGAAAAGTTATGTGTGGCTTAACGATGGGGAGACATTCTGAGAAAGACCTTCTTAGGCAATTTTGTCATTGTGCCAACATCACGGTGTACTTCCACAAGCCTAGATGGGATAGTCTGCTGCACACCTAGACTATATGGGATAGCCTGCATGCTCTTCCTGAGACCACTCTCACTATGCCATCCATCACTGACCCAAGCATTGCTGCATGGCACATACCTATACTATTGCAAATTTTGTCTTCATTGTTATGGCTGTATAATATTGAATTATAAGAAGAAATAATAACATGATATTATTCACAATATATACATTATTATTAATATATAGTAATATATTGATGCATTTTAATAGATAATAGACAATAAGTATATTATATAATAATATATAATAATATATAAGTAATATATAATTATTAGTATATATTCATATATTATTAATAATACAATATCAATATAATATATTATTCAATAGTAATATTGAATAAGAAATTCATTCAGTGCTTCTTGTCCAATGCTTTTGTTTCAACTTAATCTGTTTTTTTTTTTTGTTTTGAGAAAGCAGTGATTAAAATGTTTACTTTTCTTTTTTTTATTTCTAGAGGAATTTCAAATCGTTTTGAATGGAAGAGGATTCGCTCTGGGCAGTCGGAACGGCAGTGCCCTCTGTACCTACACTGTTAACGCAACCTACACCAAGAGTAGGTGCCCAGTCTTGTCAGTGTTGGTCATGTCAGTGTTGCTCTAGTGTCCACATGGCCTCTCCACATCAAGTGTGTTCTTTCCTCCAGCTAAAACCAGCTCTGCTCTATTTTCAATCGAAGAAAAAAGTAAATAAAGCCTGAATGATAATATAAGTAGTACCAATTATTTAATATTTATTTAATAATGGTATCATTTTCTTAAATAGTAAATGCTGGACCTTCATTATTTTGATTCTGGTTTGTGGTTGAAAGAATAAAATAACTTGGTATGTGAGATAGCTAATGATGGCCAGAGCTGCTGCTTGAACCCAGTTTTCTTGTCTATGCTCTATACAGACCAAGTCAACAGCCCGGTTTTATCGCCTCTTTCCTCAGACACATTTCTTGGTGTACTTACTTTAAAATCTCATTATCTTGGACTCTTTTACTAGTTGTTGCCTTATCTTTTGTTGCTCATGTTCTTTATTCAATTTCGCAATTATTTGTTAGTCAGATTCTTGAAAACAGACTGCCGTACGAATCTTTTGTATCTCTAGTACCTACTCACAGTTTTTGTGGATAATTATTATATTTATGGAACTGAGCTTTACTTTTTCCTAGCATCTACTTTCACAAAAGCCAATTAATGTAATGTTTTTATTTTCATTTTAAGGAAAACTCTCTCTCTTAAATGGGTCTTAGTTTTCTGAGCATTTCTCTATTAAAATATGCTTCCTCTTTGATGATTATATTGCCCTCTAAAAATTTATACAGAAAGCAGACATTATAACTTTGTGAACTCAGAGTGATTTTTTGAAAGAGACTCACCTCCAATTTTGCTATTTATCTGATGGTGCTAATCTTCTTTATTAACATAGCTTTGACCACACATATGGTAACATGCAGTTAGTTCAGTGTGTGTCTGTTGAATTAAAGTGGTGAGTCTCTCAGCATGGTGAGTGTCGTAATTGATTCCTCTCCTTCCTATTAAGATCATCACTTTGGTAAGGCAAAACAATAATATTTGAAACCAGTTCTTTTTGTAAAAGAGTCCATGATTGAGTAGCACAAGTAATTTAATTTTCATTCTGTGATCATTTGTATCTAAGCATTAGGTTTACCTAATTCTTCTTGATTACATATTTGAGTTCATTATAATATAGACATATTTTGTGCTTAGTTACATAAGATTAAGTTTATATGACTAAATCCTGAAACAATAGGAATCAGAATGCAGTTTTCATCATTCACATTCTCAGATAAACTTTTCAATATGTAACTTGTCCGTTTCTAATCTAGATAATTTTTTCTCATGTATTATTAAAATTATAAGGGCAATTTAAGCACCAACTTTATTTATTTATTTATTTTGGAGAGGTTTTGCTGTAGGGTGCATGTGCTCGCCGGAAAGACAGAGTGAGACAGAGAGACAGAAAATGAGAAATCACCCCCCAGGGGGAATGGCCACACTGCAATACCTTCTCCTCCATTCTCCTCTCAGGATCTTGGGCATGCATGCACATGCGCCTAGAATGAGTTTGAGCCACCAGGTCCAGGAATTGAACTGCGGTTGACTACATGGGAGTCTAGTGACATAGCCATTATGCCATCTGCTGGTCCCAGCACCAACTTTATAAAGTGTATTTAATTATTACAATAATTAACTATTTTATTAAATTATTTTATTTAATTATTACAATAATTAACTATTTTATTAAATTCATGAAATAAATTCATTTTTTCCTTTGGGTAGTCATCTTTCTATCTCCATCTTTTCTAGCTTCTGTTTTAAAAAAGTATGTATCATTTTCCTTAAAATCTGAAATGCTGGAAATATTTAGGAGAAAAATATGTTTTTATATAGTATCTGCAACTACATGGGAGTTTAACCTAAGTCAAAGAAATCTTTTGAGAAAGCAGTGATTAAAATGTTTACTTTTCTTTTTTTTATTTCTAGAGGAATTTCAAATCGTTTTGAATGGAAGAGGATTCGCTCTGGGCAGTCGGAACGGCAGTGCCCTCTGTACCTACACTGTTAACGCAACCTACACCAAGAGTAGGTGCCCAGTCTTGTCAGTGTTGGTCATGTCAGTGTTGCTCTAGTGTCCACATGGCCTCTCCACATCAAGTGTGTTCTTTCCTCCAGCTAAAACCAGCTCTGCTCTATTTTCAATCGAAGAAAAAAGTAAATAAAGCCTGAATGATAATATAAGTAGTACCAATTATTTAATATTTATTTAATAATGGTATCATTTTCTTAAATAGTAAATGCTGGACCTTCATTATTTTGATTCTGGTTTGTGGTTGAAAGAATAAAATAACTTGGTATGTGAGATAGCTAATGATGGCCAGAGCTGCTGCTTGAACCCAGTTTTCTTGTCTATGCTCTATACAGACCAAGTCAACAGCCCGGTTTTATCGCCTCTTTCCTCAGACACATTTCTTGGTGTACTTACTTTAAAATCTCATTATCTTGGACTCTTTTACTAGTTGTTGCCTTATCTTTTGTTGCTCATGTTCTTTATTCAATTTCGCAATTATTTGTTAGTCAGATTCTTGAAAACAGACTGCCGTACGAATCTTTTGTATCTCTAGTACCTACTCACAGTTTTTGTGGATAATTATTATATTTATGGAACTGAGCTTTACTTTTTCCTAGCATCTACTTTCACAAAAGCCAATTAATGTAATGTTTTTATTTTCATTTTAAGGAAAACTCTCTCTCTTAAATGGGTCTTAGTTTTCTGAGCATTTCTCTATTAAAATATGCTTCCTCTTTGATGATTATATTGCCCTCTAAAAATTTATACAGAAAGCAGACATTATAACTTTGTGAACTCAGAGTGATTTTTTGAAAGAGACTCACCTCCAATTTTGCTATTTATCTGATGGTGCTAATCTTCTTTATTAACATAGCTTTGACCACACATATGGTAACATGCAGTTAGTTCAGTGTGTGTCTGTTGAATTAAAGTGGTGAGTCTCTCAGCATGGTGAGTGTCGTAATTGATTCCTCTCCTTCCTATTAAGATCATCACTTTGGTAAGGCAAAACAATAATATTTGAAACCAGTTCTTTTTGTAAAAGAGTCCATGATTGAGTAGCACAAGTAATTTAATTTTCATTCTGTGATCATTTGTATCTAAGCATTAGGTTTACCTAATTCTTCTTGATTACATATTTGAGTTCATTATAATATAGACATATTTTGTGCTTAGTTACATAAGATTAAGTTTATATGACTAAATCCTGAAACAATAGGAATCAGAATGCAGTTTTCATCATTCACATTCTCAGATAAACTTTTCAATATGTAACTTGTCCGTTTCTAATCTAGATAATTTTTTCTCATGTATTATTAAAATTATAAGGGCAATTTAAGCACCAACTTTATTTATTTATTTATTTTGGAGAGGTTTTGCTGTAGGGTGCATGTGCTCGCCGGAAAGACAGAGTGAGACAGAGAGACAGAAAATGAGAAATCACCCCCCAGGGGGAATGGCCACACTGCAATACCTTCTCCTCCATTCTCCTCTCAGGATCTTGGGCATGCATGCACATGCGCCTAGAATGAGTTTGAGCCACCAGGTCCAGGAATTGAACTGCGGTTGACTACATGGGAGTCTAGTGACATAGCCATTATGCCATCTGCTGGTCCCAGCACCAACTTTATAAAGTGTATTTAATTATTACAATAATTAACTATTTTATTAAATTATTTTATTTAATTATTACAATAATTAACTATTTTATTAAATTCATGAAATAAATTCATTTTTTCCTTTGGGTAGTCATCTTTCTATCTCCATCTTTTCTAGCTTCTGTTTTAAAAAAGTATGTATCATTTTCCTTAAAATCTGAAATGCTGGAAATATTTAGGAGAAAAATATGTTTTTATATAGTATCTGCAACTACATGGGAGTTTAACCTAAGTCAAAGAAATCCTAATTTGGCACAGCCACAGTGGAGCAACCATTGCACAGTGCTCTGCAATGCTGAAGGCCATAGGGAAGATCAGAATTTGGTTCCCAGGTTCACTTGCACACACTGGATGTTCCTGGATTCCTATCTCCCGATTTCCTGGTCTCTCTGTCTCCCTCTACACATCAGGCAATATGCTGGTGATTCTGACTGACTGGGATTTCAGAGTGGGGACTCCGTCAGAGTGCCTGTTTCTCTCTCTCTCTCTTTCTCTCCCTTCTTTTTTTATTTTTTAAGAGTTTTTTTTTTTTTTTTCACTATAGGGCACATGTGCTCTCCAGAGAGACAGAGGGAGAGAGACAAAGAGACAGAAAGCAAGAAATCATCCCTTGGAAATTGGCGACACCACAATTCCTTTTCCTCTTGGGATTTTGGACATGCACACATTTGTGCCTGGCGTGAGGTTTAAGCCACCGAGTTCAGGACTCGAACCACGGTTGATTCCGTGGATGTCCAGCGACGTAACCATTACGCCATTTGCTAGTCTGCCCCCCCCCCCGTCCTCTTTTATGGAGGAAATAAATGGATAAACTTTTAAGAAGGAAAAAATTCTAATTTATGATTTACCGATATTATATAATAATGGGGCAGAGAGTATCTTTCCATCTTAATCCCTCTTTCCTTCTTTCTTTAGTTTTTTATGCTAATAAATCTAATATGCCACACTTGAACTCTGATCACAGGAAGTTCTTTATATTATTAATAAAACTGTATGAGACACTTGAAATTCTTTATTAATTCAGTGGCATTTTATTTTCTAGGTGTAAAGCCAGTAAGTGTACAGCTTAATTCTATGCTTTGTCCTGCACCTATCCTGAATACACCTGGAGAGTAAGTATTTTATAAGAAGTTTTTTAAAAACGTCTTACTAACAAAATTATTAGAAAATGATAATGGGCTGGCCACATAGTGCATTGGTTGAGCACTGTCTGTTGGAAGCTGCCCAATCCTACATGGCAAACTGCAATTCAGATCCTGGCCTCAGCAGTTTGAAAACACACCCATTGCATATGTGTGTGCCCTAAGTCCCAAAAGGCTGGAGAATTGGAGGAAAAATGAATTGCAGTATGACCATACCTCATTGTGGGGAGCAGGGTGCCGTATTCTTTCATTTGTATTAATTTGTGCTTTAATTTGTGTCCCATAGCTGTTGAGGTCTGTACTTTCATGTTTATTTTATGTGTCAATAAACTATAATAATTGCTAACTAAAATATGGAATATTTGAGGCCAGCAGGTGGCATGGTAGTTAAGGTACTAGACTCCCACATGGCCGACCATGGTTTGAGCCCCAGATCTGGTGGCTTGAAAATCATGCTAGGTGCATGTAAGTGCATGCCTCAAATCCCTAGAGGGGAATGGAAAAGGGATTGTAGCATGGCCATCCCCCTTTGGGGGTGATTTCTCACTTTCCCTCTCACTGTCTCTTTCTCTGATTAGCACACATGCCCTATGGCAAAATCTTCAAAACTATAGGTATATTTAGTTTGGAAGATGGGTTTTTATTGTCTAGATGCAAATAATTTTACTAGTAATTTAATATTTTTACTTGTAATTTTTTTCTATCATGTTATAAGGGATATAAAAATACCTAGCTCAACTGTAGTAGATAACACTTGTTTAGGAACACAGAAAGGATACAGTTCTCTAGAATTACTTTATACTGATATTTTACTGAACGCAAAGAAAAACTAATATTCAAGGTCACAATCAAGGTCTGGATTAGTGTTCAGAGAGTAAAGATTACTTTTTCTTCCATGGAATCCAAGAGAATCAACTTAGTCCTTGGACTTAAGATTTATTTTTGTGAATCCTTAAATGTTCAAGATATCTACTCCATGGAATCCAAGAGAATCATCTTAGTCCTTGGACTTAGTATTCACTTTTGTGAATCCTTAAATGTTCAAGATATCTAATGGACCTCACTTCTGGACATGCGGGAAAGTTATAGAAGTATCAGCTTTCTATTTTAAAGAGATTGAAAGGGGCTGCAGAATATAACTTGTAAAAGTAAGATTACTCATTTTCTGTGTCATAGAATAATCTAGTGTTAGTGACAACCTGCCTATGGCTAAATCAGCATTGAAATTTAAGAAAGGTAAATTTTTCACAGCGCCATCTCAATGCCAAATGCACCAGAAGACTTGGTGGTTTTCTGAGTAATTGTGTCCTGTATTAGTCATGATAAATCTATTGACCTGAAGTTTGATTCTTAAGATCTCTTGAATTTGTAATTCCATATTGGAATTACATGGAATTACAAATTCATTGTCCCCCACCCTCAGACAATCTGCTTCACAAGCTGTCTTTTCTATTTTGGTAACTGTCGCTTCGTCCTTTTTGCTGTGTAGGTCAAAAACCTTTGAGTCATAAATGATATCTTTCTGTCAGACCCAGTTCATCTTTAAATCTTCTTAGCTCTAATTCCAAAACATATCCAGAATCCAATCTCCATTAGAGCCATCCTAGACCAAACTGCTGTCACCACTTGCTTGAATGAGTAGCCTCTGAACGATTTTTCTATTCTTGTCCTTGGCAAGATTGATCGTGTTAAAACAGGTTGGCCTATGCCACACCGCCACTTAAAATTCTTAAGAATGAGTACCTCCTTCTGCTCAGAGTAGAAATCTGATCTTGGTGATCTTCTCCAAGGGTTTGTAAGATCTCACCCGGCTCTGCTCTCTGACTTCATCTTCCATTTGTCCCTTCCCTACTCGACATGGTCACACTGGCTCTGCTGTTCCTTAGTCACATCAGCTTACTCTCACTTCAGCATTTCTTCACTTGCTGTTCCCTATTCCTTAGTCAGATCAGCTTACTCTCACTTCACTTCAGCATTTCTTCACTTGCTGTTCCCTCTGCTTGGAGTGTTCTTCCCTTCCTGAGTTGCTTCCTGGCCTTCTTCAAGCCTAGTTCTTTTTTTTTTTTTTTTGAGAGGTTTTTGTTATAGGGCGCGTGTGCTCGCCAGAAAGAGAGAGACAGAGATAGAAAGCAAGAAATCAACCCCCAGGGAGGATGGCTATGCCGCAGTCCCTTCTCCTCTATTCTCCTCTCCGGATCTTTGGCACACATGCACACACACCTGGCCTGAGTTTAAGCCACCGGGTCCAGGACTCGAACTGTGATCGGCTACATGGGAGTTTAGCGACATAGCTGCTTTAGGTTTGTAAAACTCCCTATTACCTTTTTATGCTTTCATTTTTCTCCCAAAGCACTTGTGATAATATGTCTCTTTCGTGTTAGGATAAACTTTGTCTTGTTTCCTGTCGTGTCATTAGCAGCTAACATAGTGTCAGAAACCTAGAAGAATCACTAAGTTTGTTGAACAAAGAGGACAAATTTTTCACAAAATAATTTTTGTTTTATCAATTAATTCATATAAAGAGCTATAAGTGACCATTTGGGGGTCTGGTGGCTTGGTGGTTAAGGGCACTGACTCCCACGTGGCCAACCGCGATTTGAATCCCAGACCTGGTAGCTTTCTCACTTTCTCTCTCTCATTCTGTTCTTCTTTGGTCAAATGAAAAGAAATAAGAATGGTCAAATAAAATCACATTTTTTTTTAAAAGAGACCATTTGGTTGCTGTATATCAGATAGTATAAAGATGGCCGGAATCTTATTTGAAGGGTACGGTACTTATCGAAGAACAGAAAACCTTTTGTTTTTAATACTAGTGACTAGGAAGGCAACATCTTCAAATTAGTTATAAAATGCTGTTCTGTCCTGGGCCTGAATTACTTTTCTCTGGAATTTGCCTTTGGGCACAATATTCTATTGAATAGAATACCGTAGAATCTTTCGTGGTTGGTAGGTAGGCTAAGTACTTGGGAGACGCATGTTTTTTATATCACACATAGCAAAATAAATGTAAGACTTGAGAAGTTATCATTTGTTTGGCTTTTGACATTGAAATGTTTTACCTATAAGCGCACTGAGAATGATTGGAGATGGAGATCTGTCAAATAGACTTTTGCTTTACTATTTTTTTTTTTTGTATCAAGTACTTAACACATTGAGGCAAAGCTTTAGAATATTTTATTTGTTAATGTATTGGGCTTTTGGGGATGTCGTTATTTGTTCTACTTGGTGTGTTGCAAGTCATTCGAACCTTTCTTTTGCCTTTAATTTTTTGGGGGATACTTTTGTTAACACAACTGAAACAGTTTAGACTTGTAAGGTGACTGGTGCTTAATATGTTTGCCTAATTAGCTTTTGGCTAAGAATTCAAACCCATTAAGTAGCTAGTTAGTCGATATTTCAAATAAACACATCTGGCCCAACAATGAATGAAGGTTTTTCCTTTGCGAGGGTGACAGATGTGGTGATGGTTCCCCCTGTTCTCTCACTTAAATAATTAACAGCACTCTGGTGGAGTAACCCTAGACAGACAGCTTCAAAGCCAGATGCATAGTCTCAGAGCTGGACTCAAAGACATGTGCCTCATCTCATTAGCCTGCTCTAGCAGCTCCTTTCTTTATGCTGCTTCCCAAGTTGAATTTTGTTCGAGGATTAGTCTTTTAAACACTTAGGGCTTGTGGATTTGATTTAACAGGGTTAACATGAAGATATTTACTTGAAGATAGGGACTGAGAATGGAGCAGAGTAGCTGGCACATAGGCCTACATTTAGAAATTGATGTAATAGAATAAACAAAAACATACCTGGATAAATCTGTCCAGGCATATCTTTGTTGAGTATACTTGGATCTTCAGAGAATTTTCTTTGACAGAGATCTACATTTGTTGAATTTGTTTACTTGATAAAGATTTTTAGGCTAAAATAAGCAAATTCTTAGTATGTAAATAGAAAGCATGTAACGGTAGTAGTGAAGTTGCTCTTTTCAATTTCTTTCTCTTGACATTGTTTGCTTTTAAAATGCCACATGATTGGCCCAGCCTGTAGCCTGATGGTTAAGGTCACTAGGTCCTACATGGCTGACCTTATGGTTTAAGTCCTGGACCTGGCAGCTTGAAAAACATGCTAGGCCTGTGCATGCATGCCTAAAATCCTGAAAGGAGGGAGAAATAGAGAAGGTAAGGAGGAATTGCAGCATGATCATGCCCCATGAGGGGTGCTTTCTTGCTTTGTCTCTCTCTTTCTTCCTCTCTCCTTCTCACTCCCTGGTTGGCTCATTCACCCTCTGGCAAAGTTAAAGAAAATTTCAGGAGACCAGCAGGTGGTGTGGTAGTTAAGATACTGGACACTCCCACATGGCCGACCACAGTTCAAGTTTTGGACCTGGTAGCTTGCTTTCTCACATTCTCTTTCTCTCTCTGGTCAAATTAAAATAAATGAATGAATAAATAAAAATAAACAATTATCTAAAAAATTCATATGATTAAACAAGTTGTCTTACTAAGAAAAATCTGTAAATTATTTAGCTTATTTCCACAAAAAGTTCAATTGCACCAGTATGTCTTCTTTAGATTTTAATAGGATGGATTCTCTAAAGCTCTTTGAATCATCCCCATTTCAGGGCAATAGCTTTACAGTTTAATGTACAGGTATTCTCCAGTCCTGGCAGTCTAGGCTTCTTCTTTGACCCTTATTTCTTGAGACATCAACACCAGCATAGGTACTGTCCAGTAATTGACATCTGAAACCTGTACTTAGGAAGACTAGAACAAACTGGGTAAATATACATAAACACACTGTGAAGAAAGAAAAACAGAACAGAAAGAACCAGAGCCTTACCTTACAGCTTGTTTGATAGAGATGATTTAAGGAGGCATATGGTACAGTTAGATGTGCTTTCAGAAACATTGGCCAGAATCTTCTGGCAAATATGAAATAATGTCTAAGTCAGATGAAGCTATAGTATTAGTTCTCTGAAAAGACAGTATGGGAAGACACTTGATGGAGTGTTTTGAGTAAGAAGTGGTAGGGTATCAGTGTATGTGAAAACTATCAAATATTTGATATTGAAGGATCATTGAGATGAACAGTGTGGCAGACTTGAGGTTCGAGCCCGACTTGGTAACAGAATCTTTTTTTTTTCCCTGTCAACATTGTTATTTTAAAAATATTAAATCAAATTGATTTTCCCAGCTATAAAATTAATTCCTTCTTTTTTCTTTATTTTATTGTGTGATTTCTCATTTACATTTAATCATTGCACATCTTTATAGAGTACAATATGGTTTTGCAAAGCATGCATGCAGTGCATGTCAGTCAAGTCAAAGATATTACTATGTACATCATCCTCAATGGATTACTTTCCATTCTTGTGTCTGTTAATTTTTTTTTCCCTAAACCCATTAATTCTTCTTGTTTTACTGATTGGGCAAAATCAGCCTTGACCTCACTTCTCTTTTTTTCCAAACCATGCTTATATATGTCCCGTGTGTGTGTGTGTGTGTGTGTGTGTGTGTGGTGTTGGATGGGACTTGTTTTTTTTTTTAGAAAGTCATTATGCCAGGCCATGAGTTATATCTTTGTTTTGAATCTAAATATTAGACTTGTTGAGGTGGGTTAAAGCTGAGGACCATCTCCGTGTTTGTTTTGTTTGTTTGTTTTTATTTCTCTACTGTGTCCCCTTTACACCCTTGCCCAAGAGTGTGACTTTAATCTTTCATTTACATGGAGTATTGATTAGTGATGCTATGAGTATGACAAATTCACTTCATCTGCATTACATCTCCATCCTATGTGTTATATACAGTTCTGGGCAATGTCTTGTAAGAGGAACAGTAATTAACTTGAGCACCTGTAAGGATAGCCAACAAGATATTGCCAAGGATGGAAATGTTAAATAGGATACAATTTAAACTTCTGAAAAAAGATATGATTCAGGGATTAAGGGATGATGCACTAGCTCTCTTTAAACATCGGAAGA
>NW_006159811.1:3523198-3527104 GCF_000334495.1 Tupaia belangeri chinensis
TTTTGAGAGGTTTTTGTTATAGGGCGCGTGTGCTCGCCAGAAAGAGAGAGACAGAGATAGAAAGCAAGAAATCAACCCCCAGGGAGGATGGCTATGCCGCAGTCCCTTCTCCTCTATTCTCCTCTCCGGATCTTTGGCACACATGCACACACACCTGGCCTGAGTTTAAGCCACCGGGTCCAGGACTCGAACTGTGATCGGCTACATGGGAGTTTAGCGACATAGCTGCTTTAGGTTTGTAAAACTCCCTATTACCTTTTTATGCTTTCATTTTTCTCCCAAAGCACTTGTGATAATATGTCTCTTTCGTGTTAGGATAAACTTTGTCTTGTTTCCTGTCGTGTCATTAGCAGCTAACATAGTGTCAGAAACCTAGAAGAATCACTAAGTTTGTTGAACAAAGAGGACAAATTTTTCACAAAATAATTTTTGTTTTATCAATTAATTCATATAAAGAGCTATAAGTGACCATTTGGGGGTCTGGTGGCTTGGTGGTTAAGGGCACTGACTCCCACGTGGCCAACCGCGATTTGAATCCCAGACCTGGTAGCTTTCTCACTTTCTCTCTCTCATTCTGTTCTTCTTTGGTCAAATGAAAAGAAATAAGAATGGTCAAATAAAATCACATTTTTTTTTAAAAGAGACCATTTGGTTGCTGTATATCAGATAGTATAAAGATGGCCGGAATCTTATTTGAAGGGTACTTATCATTTAGAAGAACAGAAAACCTTTTGTTTTTAATACTAGTGACTAGGAAGGCAACATCTTCAAATTAGTTATAAAATGCTGTTCTGTCCTGGGCCTGAATTACTTTTCTCTGGAATTTGCCTTTGGGCACAATATTCTATTGAATAGAATACCCTGATATCTTTTGTGGTTGGTAGGTAGGCTAAGTACTTGGGAGACGCATGTTTTTTATATCACACATAGCAAAATAAATGTAAGACTTGAGAAGTTATCATTTGTTTGGCTTTTGACATTGAAATGTTTTACCTATAAGCGCACTGAGAATGATTGGAGATGGAGATCTGTCAAATAGACTTTTGCTTTACTATTTTTTTTTTTTGTATCAAGTACTTAACACATTGAGGCAAAGCTTTAGAATATTTTATTTGTTAATGTATTGGGCTTTTGGGGATGTCGTTATTTGTTCTACTTGGTGTGTTGCAAGTCATTCGAACCTTTCTTTTGCCTTTAATTTTTTGGGGGATACTTTTGTTAACACAACTGAAACAGTTTAGACTTGTAAGGTGACTGGTGCTTAATATGTTTGCCTAATTAGCTTTTGGCTAAGAATTCAAACCCATTAAGTAGCTAGTTAGTCGATATTTCAAATAAACACATCTGGCCCAACAATGAATGAAGGTTTTTCCTTTGCGAGGGTGACAGATGTGGTGATGGTTCCCCCTGTTCTCTCACTTAAATAATTAACAGCACTCTGGTGGAGTAACCCTAGACAGACAGCTTCAAAGCCAGATGCATAGTCTCAGAGCTGGACTCAAAGACATGTGCCTCATCTCATTAGCCTGCTCTAGCAGCTCCTTTCTTTATGCTGCTTCCCAAGTTGAATTTTGTTCGAGGATTAGTCTTTTAAACACTTAGGGCTTGTGGATTTGATTTAACAGGGTTAACATGAAGATATTTACTTGAAGATAGGGACTGAGAATGGAGCAGAGTAGCTGGCACATAGGCCTACATTTAGAAATTGATGTAATAGAATAAACAAAAACATACCTGGATAAATCTGTCCAGGCATATCTTTGTTGAGTATACTTGGATCTTCAGAGAATTTTCTTTGACAGAGATCTACATTTGTTGAATTTGTTTACTTGATAAAGATTTTTAGGCTAAAATAAGCAAATTCTTAGTATGTAAATAGAAAGCATGTAACGGTAGTAGTGAAGTTGCTCTTTTCAATTTCTTTCTCTTGACATTGTTTGCTTTTAAAATGCCACATGATTGGCCCAGCCTGTAGCCTGATGGTTAAGGTCACTAGGTCCTACATGGCTGACCTTATGGTTTAAGTCCTGGACCTGGCAGCTTGAAAAACATGCTAGGCCTGTGCATGCATGCCTAAAATCCTGAAAGGAGGGAGAAATAGAGAAGGTAAGGAGGAATTGCAGCATGATCATGCCCCATGAGGGGTGCTTTCTTGCTTTGTCTCTCTCTTTCTTCCTCTCTCCTTCTCACTCCCTGGTTGGCTCATTCACCCTCTGGCAAAGTTAAAGAAAATTTCAGGAGACCAGCAGGTGGTGTGGTAGTTAAGATACTGGACACTCCCACATGGCCGACCACAGTTCAAGTTTTGGACCTGGTAGCTTGCTTTCTCACATTCTCTTTCTCTCTCTGGTCAAATTAAAATAAATGAATGAATAAATAAAAATAAACAATTATCTAAAAAATTCATATGATTAAACAAGTTGTCTTACTAAGAAAAATCTGTAAATTATTTAGCTTATTTCCACAAAAAGTTCAATTGCACCAGTATGTCTTCTTTAGATTTTAATAGGATGGATTCTCTAAAGCTCTTTGAATCATCCCCATTTCAGGGCAATAGCTTTACAGTTTAATGTACAGGTATTCTCCAGTCCTGGCAGTCTAGGCTTCTTCTTTGACCCTTATTTCTTGAGACATCAACACCAGCATAGGTACTGTCCAGTAATTGACATCTGAAACCTGTACTTAGGAAGACTAGAACAAACTGGGTAAATATACATAAACACACTGTGAAGAAAGAAAAACAGAACAGAAAGAACCAGAGCCTTACCTTACAGCTTGTTTGATAGAGATGATTTAAGGAGGCATATGGTACAGTTAGATGTGCTTTCAGAAACATTGGCCAGAATCTTCTGGCAAATATGAAATAATGTCTAAGTCAGATGAAGCTATAGTATTAGTTCTCTGAAAAGACAGTATGGGAAGACACTTGATGGAGTGTTTTGAGTAAGAAGTGGTAGGGTATCAGTGTATGTGAAAACTATCAAATATTTGATATTGAAGGATCATTGAGATGAACAGTGTGGCAGACTTGAGGTTCGAGCCCGACTTGGTAACAGAATCTTTTTTTTTTCCCTGTCAACATTGTTATTTTAAAAATATTAAATCAAATTGATTTTCCCAGCTATAAAATTAATTCCTTCTTTTTTCTTTATTTTATTGTGTGATTTCTCATTTACATTTAATCATTGCACATCTTTATAGAGTACAATATGGTTTTGCAAAGCATGCATGCAGTGCATGTCAGTCAAGTCAAAGATATTACTATGTACATCATCCTCAATGGATTACTTTCCATTCTTGTGTCTGTTAATTTTTTTTTCCCTAAACCCATTAATTCTTCTTGTTTTACTGATTGGGCAAAATCAGCCTTGACCTCACTTCTCTTTTTTTCCAAACCATGCTTATATATGTCCCGTGTGTGTGTGTGTGTGTGTG
This sequence comes from Tupaia belangeri chinensis, assembly GCF_000334495.1. Classification (NCBI taxonomy): domain Eukaryota; kingdom Metazoa; phylum Chordata; class Mammalia; order Scandentia; family Tupaiidae; genus Tupaia; species Tupaia belangeri. The sequence goes on from NW_006159811.1 coordinate 3,526,634, forward strand.
TGTGTGTGGTGTTGGATGGGACTTGTTTTTTTTTTTAGAAAGTCATTATGCCAGGCCATGAGTTATATCTTTGTTTTGAATCTAAATATTAGACTTGTTGAGGTGGGTTAAAGCTGAGGACCATCTCCGTGTTTGTTTTGTTTGTTTGTTTTTATTTCTCTACTGTGTCCCCTTTACACCCTTGCCCAAGAGTGTGACTTTAATCTTTCATTTACATGGAGTATTGATTAGTGATGCTATGAGTATGACAAATTCACTTCATCTGCATTACATCTCCATCCTATGTGTTATATACAGTTCTGGGCAATGTCTTGTAAGAGGAACAGTAATTAACTTGAGCACCTGTAAGGATAGCCAACAAGATATTGCCAAGGATGGAAATGTTAAATAGGATACAATTTAAACTTCTGAAAAAAGATATGATTCAGGGATTAAGGGATGATGCACTAGCTCTCTTTAAACATCGGAAGA
>NW_006159811.1:3527135-3589967 GCF_000334495.1 Tupaia belangeri chinensis
GATGCGAAAGACAGATTTGACTTTTTCATTATTACCACAAAGAAAGGAGGAAGGAGTGGCAGGTAAAGAGACACATATTTCAGTGCAGTAGAAGGAAGATTGTTCTAAAAATTAGAATGATTTAGTCAGCGTTTTGGCATCTAAAAATGTTTAAAGAGAGACAGTTACATGATGGTGTAGAAGCTATTTCTTAAATATGTACTTATATCCTTGTATAGTTTTGCTTCTAAATTTAATGTTATTAAAGTTTTTATTAAAACATTGGACATTTCTGCATGCAAGGCACTGAATATGATGTGATTATTTCTAAGTGTCTTTATTATTCTTTAAAAATACTTAAAGCAATTATAAAAAGATTATTTTCAGTGTAATACTAAAAACATCATAATACAACTTTAGGTGTAATGCCCAATACATCTCTGAATAAAGCATTTTTTCCTTCTAAAATCTAGCAATCTTCCAGAGTATAATTTGTAATTTATAGACACATATTGAGATATCCTAAGAAGAAAACTATTTAGTTCAAGAACCTTTAACCGTTAATAGGAAGTATCATTGGACAAACATTAATTTATATACGCATAACTAGAAGTGGAACTTTAAAACTATTCACAAGTATGAAACCTTATTTTTCAACTTAAAATCTTTATCATGCATAAAGATAACTTTAAAACCTCTGCAGAGTATTAAATAGTAGAACGTGATTTCAAAATACCTTAAGTCACTATAATTTTAATAACTTTTTGAGTAGTTGCCAGTTTAATTTTCAGTATGTGCAAATTGGAGGTAAATTATTTATCACTTCCAGCAAATGTCTTTTACAATTTTATTTAATTTTTTCATCCCTTTTAATGGATCATAAAGTGGCAGTCTTTTATTGGATATGCATAAAGTCAGAAGCAAATGAATACTTTGCAAATAGGTTACTGTGGATTGAAATGTCAGCCATATTTCACAGAGTATGAATTGCTTAGATCAGAAGAGATTGGACATTGGATGCTGAGCCATTCTTCTGTTCTTGGAACACGCTTATGTCCTTAGAAGTAAATAGAAGCATTGTGACTATTAGGACTTATTGCATTTTATTTACTTAATTATATCTCAATACTATTTCATAATTTCTCACACAGAATTTTGTACACTTTATATTTATCACTATTGAATACTAGTTGACATGAAAATGTGCATCAAACAATATTTTCATATGTTAAGTCATTAGAGGCTTCTTATATCCTCCTACTGTGAAAAAAATATTCTAGGGATGGAACAAAGAGTAAGTTAAGATGTTTATAAAGAAATAGTGAACCATGTAAATCCAGTTAGGAAAGGAAGTTGAAAGAGCTCTCAGCTCTCAGCCTGATCTTCCTTTACCTCCCTTCTTCTGTGTTCTAGGCCGCTCCTTTCTCACAATGAATGTCTTCCCTTTTCTTTTGTGACTTCCTATCTCCACCCTTGCTGTTTTTCCTCAGATGCCTCTTGAGGCTCTTCTTCTTAGTCCCTTCACTGTCTATTTCCATCATAATTGGACATCTCACCCATGAACTCATCTTCTCTAAGACTTCCTTTTCTTGCTGTTGAGTTCTAAATCTCCAGGCAATATCCTTTTCTTACCTCTTAATCCGTTATGCAGATGCTACAATACATGAATGTCTACTAAGTCATTTGGGTTTCACCTAGTCACTGTAAACTGAGAGATCCCACATTAAACTCGTGTCTCTTCAAACTTGCTCCTTCTTCTGTGCTCTCAATGCAAAACTACCATCTTGACGTGTAAGACAGAAACTCCAAAGTCATCTTTATTCCTTTCTCTTCACCTTTTACATTCAATAATTGTCCACATTGTTTTCTTCTAACTTTCTACTTTCATTTTCACACTCCCCCCCCTTTGCTTTCATTCTAGTTTAATTCTACTTTGGTTCTTATTTGAAATACACTGGGACTTTCTGAACTGATCTGTTTATTCTACAAATGTGTGCACACATGAGAGAGAAAGACAGAGAGAAGGCCCTCCCCCAATGAGAGTCACACCACAATTCTTCATTATGTCGGGATCTCTGGCAGGCATATTTTATAAGCTTACAGGGACAGGACTCAAACTCTGGTCAGCCATGTAGGCACTGACCTCTGCTTAGCAGCCCACTGCTGTGCTTTGAAGCCAGCCCTAGGTATTATATTTTATCAAGCTCACCTTCTCAAAACAACTCAGAAATAGATTCAGTTCTTTCCATTTTAGATTGAAGAATTAAAGATTGAGAGTGGGGTAATGAGGGTTCAAACCCAGGGCTCCAAATCCCCCAACATATGGACTGAATCTCTCCCATTTTCAATTTTATTTGACCCTTGGTACAAATAAGGATCTTAGCCTCTCATTTATACCTTGGATTAAATAAATATAGAATTGCTTTAATACAGTTTTACCCATAATAAAGTCTGTGAGAGTATGTCTTCCACCATCAGGAATATACTAACTAGAAATAGAAGTTGTATGGAAATAGGAATGAACAATCCACAGATAGTAACAGAAGTGACATAAAATATGACAGAAAACATTACATATTCATATCAAAGGCTTGGGAAAAAATTCGAAGTATTGGGTTTGGCTGTGAGGGTGATTTGGCCTAGGTTTGGCATAGCTTTAGACAACACCAGCTTCATGACAGTACTCATACCAATAAAGCAGAAATGATTTTTTAAGGAAAGAACAAACTTGAAAAGCAGAAGTAACCTGAGGTTTTCATTATTTGTAACACTTCTGGAACATTTTCTCAGAAAAGAAATGTGTTCTATACATACACAAATACATACATAAATATTTATACATCTATTATATATGTATGTGTGTGTATATATATACACATACATATATACACACACACACACACACACGTATTTGCAAGTAAATATCTTGTTTTTGTATATAGTAAGTGCCATTCTCGTTCACCATGAGAAAATATGTGAATATAGTTACAAACTAGAGGTGTGACACTACGCTCATGACAATGAGAGAAATTTGAAATAAGATCCTACAACAGCTGTGGAGGACTCAGGCAGTGTGGAATGAAGTGACGCTTTGACTGCAGTATCAGAAAGGGCCTGTGTTTGGGCCAGTTACCTTTTCTTTTTAAAGGTTTTTGCCATACGGCACATGCACTTGCCAGAGAGACAGAGAGATAGTGAAAGGAAAAGTAAAAAACCACTCTGTGGGGGCATGGCCATGCTGCAATCCATTCCCTCCTGGGATTTTGGGCATGCATGCACATGTGCCCAGCATGAGTTTCAGCTTGCTGGATCTTGGGCTCTATCCACGGTTGACCATGTGGGAGTTCAGTGCCTTAACCACTGTGTCACCTGCTGGCCTTGCATGTTACCTTTTTAAGCTTCAGTTTCTTCAACTGGACAGTGACAATAATGCTAACAGCTACCTTATGGGCTGCAAGAGTCAAATGAGGAGACAAATTCAAGTGTCATAGAAAGAAATCAATAAATGCCTGTAATTATTAGTGTTGTTGATAGTAAAGTTTTGATCATGCTATTATTACTCTTAGGAAGGTGAAGATTATATTGTGTCAGTAAGTTCATATGTCAAAAGAATCATCCAATGGATTTATCTGTGGAGACTCAACTCAGTTTAAAATTTTTTTTTTTAATCACTGTTTATCCTTACAGTGTATATATTTTTTTCCCAGCATGAATACATTGCTTATTAGTCTAGTCCAAGACATTACCATATACATTATCATCAACAGGTACCTTTTCAGTTTTGTGTCTGTTAAATGTTCTTTCTTCCTGATTCCCTCCTCCTGCTTCCTGCTACCCTGCCCCTCCTATACTGTCTTTAGTATCTATAGTTACCCTCCTTGCTTCCTGATTCCCTCCTCCTGCTTCCTGTTACCCAGCCCCTCTTATACGGTCTTTAGTATCTATAGTTACCCTCCTTGCTTTTAACTCAGTTGTATTTGGCAACAGCTAAAAGATACCACGCTGATCTATGGGACTAATACAATTATTTTGCAAGATTTTATTAACATGCATTTCTACTATAGGAAAGTGTAAATTTTGTTTTAAAATTATTTTTTTAATTATTTCATTTTGGTAAACATTAAGAAATTTTTTCTTTTTTTCCTTTTTTTTTAATTTGTCAGAGAGTGCATGCTCCCACCAGAGAGACAGAGAGAGATAAGGGTGTGAGAGAGAGAGAAAATATCCCTCAACAGGGCATGGTTATGCTACAGTCCCTGCTCCGTTTTTCCATGGGCATGGACATACACATGCCCGGTATGTTTTTAAGCCACTGGGGCTGGGACCTGAACCATTAGGTCGGCCATGTGGGATCTGGATGTGGCCCCTTTAACCACTAGGGCCATGGGGCCAGCCCAAACATTAAAAGTTTTGAATGTTTTATTCATTAATTAGAGAACTGAGTCCTTTCGGTTGAATTTGTTTTTAAGTTTATATTCTTTCTTCATTTCTCTCTCTGTCTCTGTTTCTTTCTTTCCTTTAAAAGATAAAGGGAGATACCCTTGGCAGACTCTGACTGATCCTCCTTTCAGACTGTCAGTCAGCCAGGATCAAGGGTGCATGTGGGTTTGCCTTGAATGTTGAGGTCAACCCCAGGTTTCAAACCTGGGCCTTCCAAAGGTTCAGACAGTGGGGTGCCTCCAGTATCATGCAGGGGTGCCCGACCACCCAAGCCACTGTGGCTGGGCCCAAATTCTCTTGAATTCCACGTGCCAGATCATAAACAACTTCAGTCAGCATTGACTGGTCACTTAAAGTTGAATCAGCAAGGTTACCTTAAGAATAATATGTTATTATGAATCAAAATAATCTTATCTGTCCCACAATAAAAGCATGTCTACTAGGTTATAAGTCTTGGTACATGCTTTAAAGTAGAGGAATTGGGAACTAGGAAAGATTATTTTTGGATTCAGTTATGCTTAGTAGTTAAAAAATCAAAACAAAACAAGGCACTTGGGTTTGCAAAATGAGTGATGAAAGTTTTCTTTTTTTAAAATAGACCATTTGGCACTCTCTGTTAACATAGTTCAGAAGTTCAGTTAATTTGATGGAAACATCCCTAGTTCTCATTCTTTTCTGTATTTAGCTAAACTTTTTTTTCCCCTAAACAACATGTTTTGAAGTCAATATTTTACAAGAGATGCTTTTGATAGTATTCTTGATTTTTGAATAAGAGTTCAACTCAAACATCGTTAATGATATATTTCTTGGTAGCTCTATTCTTACATGAATCCAAACTAAATATCACATTGAGAAAAGAAAACACAGTAAAGATTTTCATTTTCTCATTCACCAGATCTCCATGGTATGATTGAAAGAGTTCAAAATGACTTAGAAATCTAGCTTTACTATTTTGGGTAAGGTAATTAGCATTTCTGGGCCTTCTGTACCCTCTCTGTGAAACTGTGAAACTGTTGCTTCCTTCAAGGGCTATTGTGAGGATTAGATGAGATAATTCTCATAAAATGCCTAGGATAGCATCTGGCACATAGCAAGAACTCGGTAATATTTCTCATCTCCCTTCTCTGGCATCACTGTTAAACACTCTGCTAGTGGCTTGAGATGGTTTCTGTTTCATCCTGTCCCTATTAGTATTTGACATGCAATTAAGGCCTTAGAGTAGAAATCTATATATAACAAAATTCTGTTAATTCAGAGCGAGTAAAGCAAAGTTTTTGGCTATTGTGTTTTATGAGAATTGGAGTTCGATGCTTTAAAAATTGTAATATTGTGTGGAGACTGTATTAACCAAATGTTACCTATGCACTACTTTCTGTTCTCATGTATGGATAACTTTATATGTGTGTGTGTATACACACACACACACACACACACACACACACATATATATATATACTTTTGAACTATTTTAGGAAAAAAGCTTTTCCTTTACATATTTTTAAACCCTTTGTCATTTTCCTCCCATTTTTATCTTGTTACAGTTATTTTTTTAAAAAGTTACCAATTCTGGAGTAACCGATCCCAAATAATGCCTCACTAGAGTCTAATTAATAAAATTTTAACTATTATTATTTTATAATTTGAAATTGTATTTTCAAGATGTATTTTAACTATGATACTTATAGGCCAGTGACAAAAATTATATTCTCCTTTTTCTACATTTGTTAGGATATTTTAATATTCTGGACCTCTATCACAAATGCCTACAAATTTGTTTTTCTTTTTCTTCATTTTCTCTCTCTTTTATTTCTACTTTTTTTTTTTCCTTTTTGTGCAAGAGGGTGTAAGTACTCACACAGAGAGACAAAGAGACAGAGAGAAAGAGGCAAAAGCACCCTCCATGGGGCATGGTCATACTGCAATCTCTTCTCCATTTCCTCCTCCTTTTGGGGTTTTAGGCACACACACACATCTGAGGCTTTCTCAGGCTACAGTGTTCATAACTCAAACCATGTGGATTGGCCATGTGGGATCCAGCTTCCTTAGTCACCAGGACACAGAGCCAGCTGTCCACTTTTTAATATTTTACCCTTGAGTGGTTTATTACTTCCAATGACATGTCCTTAAACAACGAGTCTTGCAATAATAACAATATCTAAAGAGTGAAGAAAATAAGTAAGATCTAAGGATTTAGGTTTTTCAAACCCAAAACTACCTGCGCAGTTACCTAGCTAGATTAAGAAATTTTAAAGTGTATATTAATGCTTTTTAAAGGAACATTAGATCATTTAAGGAGTGTGCCCCTGACTCTTGAGTAAGGACTAGAACTAAGAAACTAAACTGGAATAACTGATCGAGAACTGTGACTTTTACACTTTAAATATATTTTTTGTCTGTTTTTGAAATTAGATAAGGGAATAAAAGTGTCCTATAATCTTGTAGTTTTTAATGTATTTTTAATGATTGTTTATTTTCTTTCAGAACTCTTGATGTTTCAGTGAGTTTTAATGGAGGAAAATCTGTCATTTCCAGTTCATTAATAATCACAGCTACAGAGTGTGTAAGTAAAAGTTTGCCTAACGTTTTGCCTAAAAAAATAATTTGATTAGGACCAGCAGTTGGCGTTATGGCTGTCGCTGGACTCCCATGCAGTTTGAGCCCCGGACCTGGTGACTTAAACTCATGCTGGGTGCGTGTATGTGCGTACCAAAGATCCCAAGAAGAGAATGGAGGAGAAGGGATTGCGGCATGGCCATTCCCCCTGGGGGGTGACTTCTCACTTTCTGTCTTTTTGTCTGTCTCTGTCTTTCTGGTGAGCACACGCCCTATAGCAAAAACCTACTCCCCAAAAAAAGAAAAAATTTTATCCAGGTATAATCTATGCAGCTTCAGTGTTCCTGTATTCTTCAATAAAGAAGGTAAAAATAATAATAACATTGGAGACCAATACAAGGAAAAATTTATATAAAATTTATTATTTTTTTATTTAGCCTCCTTTAAAAGGAATTTCAAGATACTATACATTAGGTTTTGATATCTATAAAATTCAAAATTCATTTTTAAAATCAGAATAGCATAAGATGATGATTTCCAAATGTCTTAAAACATTAAATGTGGAAATGATAGTATTGTCTCTTGTGAAACTAGATCTTAGTAGATAAGACATCATGTTTGGAATCTTTAGTACATATTAAGGATGACTTTATTATTTTGTCCACTTTAAATATTGGTGTTCTCTAACATGAGTAAAAAATTGATTTTAATATTTTGAAAATATCTTAATTTGAAACTACATTGAACTATATTTTAGTTGACATTATTGATGTGCATTACCTAAGATGCAATAGTTTGAAATGTAAGCTACATTTGTAAAAGAGTTTTTTTTTCCTTGTAGTTAATTTGATGAATTCATTGAAAGTTTTGATATTATACTGTTGAAAATGAAAACAGGAAGCACTGAAACGGACTGACCACATGGCTTTTATTTTTAAGCATGTATTTCCTTTGTAAAATAAATAAATAAATAAATAAAAGCAAAATTCCTGTGCTCAAAAAAATAGAATCTCAAACTTAGGTATTTTCTTGCATCTTATGGTTTCATGATTTTGTAATTTGATTAACTTGGGAAACAATCTTTAGGTGGGGACAAACCCAGCCAATTCAATGGTATCTGTATTGATAGCAGTGTTTGTCATTGTAAGACAATGTTGCAGGGAACAGGAAAAATCCATGTCGACTCTTGGGTCACTTCAAACTTTCTGGCTAACTCTTTATCAGCACCTGTTTTTATTTTTAAAATAGCTTGTTTTTTTTTGTTTTTTTTTTTTGGTGTTTTGAGTTGTGTGTGTGCATATTTTGTTTTTATTTATTTTACATCTGCAATGCATGTTGCAATTTGTAGTTTTGTGGATGTTGCAGTTTGTAGGTTTTCTGGTCCCTCAGGATGTGGTCGAGGTTACAAATATTTGTGGTATGAAGTTTCTCAGTGTATAGTTTGCTGAAATGGCATTCTTTCTCCATCCTTCTTATTCTGCACTTCCAGCTGTCTTATTTCACCTCTCTTCCCCGGGAGTAGGAAAACAGTTCTTTGTTTCTATTTTACAGCTACACATGATTTCCACGTGAAGGGATGTTGAAGTTAAATGACTCATTTGGGACTGATAGATTGTGTGCTTTCAGGACTCTTTCCAGGCCTTGCTAATTTCTGAGAGAGGTTACTGTGACTTGAGATGGTTTAAGAGTGAGGTGATTTCAGAGAAAGGAACGATGATTGTGTGAGAGATGGAGAGACAGAGAAGGGAGAAGTGATGATATTGAGAAGAGGAGATTTGAGCAAAGACTTGAGGAAGGTGAAGGAGTGAGCCTACAGACCGTCTGGGGGAAGCATGTTCCAGGAAGAGAGAGCTAAAACAACGCCTGAGGGGGGCCATATCAGTTTAGAGAGGAGCAGGGTGGCCAGTGTGTTGGAGTGGAGGTGGTGGAGGGGATTGAGAGAGGGGAGCAATAGTCTCAAAATGAGTAGAGGAGAACAGAAACGCTGGGCAGAACATGTAGGGGGCTCATAAATCATCCCAAGGTCTTGGGCTGTTCTTGTTGGTAGAACAGAAGGAGACAGGATTTGACTTATGTTTTAAAAGGATGACTCTGGCTGCTGTGTGAAAGTAGGCTTTGGAGGTAGAGACAAAAGTGGAGATACTGACACCAATTCTGTGGCTAGTTTAGTAATCTACGTGGGGTTAGGGAGTGACCCTAGTGGGGTAATAACAGTGGGGATGGTAAAAAGTGGGTAAAATAGACATAATTTAAAAATGGGGCCCATGGGATGCCTAGACTTATTTGATGTGGAGTGTGAAAGAAAGAAAAATTAAGCATAGTTCCAAGCTTTTTCTCCTGAGCAAATAGAAGGATGATTTGTTACCAGATAGAGCAGTTTCTGCAAAATGAGAAGTTCTGTTTTGGTAATGTTAAATGGGCAATGTCTGTCAGACATCTCAGTGGCAATGTCTAAGATGGCTGCAAATCTATAGGTCTGGAGTTCTAGACAAAGTTCTGGATTAGAGGTACACACTTGGAGTTGTTAACCAATGGATGAAATGAAACCAAATTCCACCTGGTATTTACTGGAAAAAAAGGGGCTTTTAGGAGGTTAGAACAAGAAGGCAACAAAGACCAGAGAAAATTTATATTAATGGGGAAAAATCAAGATGAGAAAGGAGAACAAGACAGGCAAGAAGAGAGAAGAAGAAATAATATTACAAATAAAGAGCAAACAGGGTGGGGATGCCCTGAAGAAAATGAGAGTAAATTAATTTGGTTGAAGTGGAAATAAGTGGAAGGAAATTTTGGAAATAGATTTAGATCAGAGTATCAATACCTAGAAAACAAGTTTGAATTTAGAGTTTATTCCACAAGCCTATGATTCCCAAACTACCACAAAGAGATATCATTGATAGAATGAAAAAAGAAAGAAACTTAATCACATTTTTCATGTTAGATTTATTCAACTTAAAAAATATTTTTGTTCTAGAATTATTGATCCTGCCACTTTATTTTTAAATATTCCTTGATTGAAAAAATATAATTTCTTCAGTAAAATGTTAGGCCTTTCATTTCTTCCTTCCCTCTCCCTTTCTTCTTTCTGTCCCCTTCCCCATTTTAGTCCACGATCTGTTGCTGATAACAGAAATACCTGAGTCTGGGTAATTTATAAGGCTAGTATTCATTAGGTTTATGGTACTAGAGATTCAAGGTCAAGGGGCTGCATCTTGTGAGGGTCTTCTTGTTGGTGGGTACTCCCTGAAGAGTCAATCCTGAGGTAGCCCAGGGCATCAGATAGCAGGACAGAGCAAGAACATGTATATCTGTCTGCTTCTGTGTCACTATTTTGGTCTCTCTCTCTCTCTCTCTGTCTTTCCATATGAAGCTACCAGAACTCAGTCATGGGAGCCCCCACCTTAATGACTCTATTTATTCTTTTTTTTAAAGAGGGTTTTGCCTTAAGGTGTGTGTGCTTGCTGGAGACAGAGACAGAGACAATGAGAAGGAAATTGAAAAATCACCACTCCTGAACCAGCAGTAAGCGTAATGGCTATGTCACTGGATTCCCACGTAGTCAACCGCGGTTCGCATCCCGGACCCGGTGACTTAGAACTCACGCTGGGTGCGTGTGCATGCGTGCCCAAGATCCCAAGAGGAGAATGGAGGAGAAGGGATTGCAGCGTGACCATCCCCCCGGGGGGTGATTTCTCGCTTTTTGTCTCTCTGTCTGTCTCTGTCTGTCTGGCGAGCGCACGCGCCCTATAGCGAAAACCTCTCAAAAAAAAAAACAAAAACAAAAACAAAAAACACTCAAAAAAAAAATCACCCCTCCTTGGGGGGATGGCCACACCATAATCCCTTCTCTTCCATTCTCTTCCTAGGATCTTGGGCACACATGCACACATGCCTGGTGTGATTTTCAAGCCACCGGTTTGGGACTTGAACCACAGTTGGCTGTGTGGGAGTCTAGCAACTACGGCATCTGCTAGCCCTAACTCTATCTACTCTTAATAAAAGGGCTTCTAGCCCCCAAATTTCCACCTCTTAATCCCATAGTTAGATTAAATTTTCACCATTTAAAACTGTTAAAATGTCTCATCAAATTGCAACCCATAAATTTTTGGGTGCTACGTTCACCCTTCTAATGTTCTATTCTCTGTTTTCCTCCATCCCTGCATTCCTGTCTTCTCCTTACTTTCCTCATGTTCCTCTCATACCTCCTTCTTAGTTTCTTCCTCTTTCTTACCATTCTTATATATTATTATTTTGCAAAAGGATTAGCTAAGAAACCTATGTGAGAAGCTACATTTTTTAAGATTTTACTGCCTTAAGAAATTATGAAGTCTGACTGCAGAGATAATAGTGTGTTTTTAAAGAACTTCAGGCAATGAATGTGATGTTGCAACATGCTATTTTGGGAAGATTAGATTAGTAGGGTCATGTAAGAGAATTAGGACAGAAAAAGAAAAACAAGGCCTAAAAAAAGCTTTTAGGAGACAAACGCAGGAGCTTAGGCATAAACCCCTAGATTCTGAATTAACTAATAGGAGTAGAAACAGTTTCAGAAATGGTAGTAGATATTGTATTAATGAAGAAATATATATTATAAACTGACTTACTGGTTTTGGAGGAAATAGTTGATTCCTAAATATTAAATCTCACCATCTAGAAGAACGTTGGAAACATCTTAAGTTATAGTTGAATCTGGAAATTAAGAAAATTTTCACTGTAGAGGCGCTAGGTTGGTCAGGTTGGTAATGTCAAATGGCTAATAGTAAATAAAGCCTCCAACCTCAGAGAGGAATCAGGGCTGTTGATGTTGTGAGAAAGGGTAGGGAAATTGGAGAATTTAAGATTAATGCCATTTGAAGTAGAAGAAATACCATACTGTTGAAGAAAAATTGCGCTGGACATAATTAAACAAACAAACACGTTTTTTTCTTTTTAAGAATTATTTTATTTAACTTTATTGATTTAACTTAATTTCACTAGAGAGGGACAGAGAGAAAGAAAGTGAGAAAGCAAGCCACCAGGTCCGGGACTTGAACTGTGGTTGACCATGTGGGAGTCCAGTGCTCTTCACCACCATGCCACCTGATGGCTCCAGCAAAGAAGATCTTAATTAAGACTATTGCAAGGGAGAGATTGAATTCAACTCTGCTGAAATAAAAGAATCAAAACAGCATGGTATTGACTAGAACATTTTTAAGAGCTGGTCTAGGGGGAACTGTAGACCACCTGTATCTACAACGTTGGCCTTACCCAAAGGGAAAGTAAACTTTCTCTTACCTTCCTACAGGAGATAGTGCTGAAACTTGGAGCAAGGCATCCACTGAGGTCAGGCTCCTATCTGTCTACAGAGGTGGGGAGCTATTTCCTTTGATGGTTACGTTTCAGAGCGATTCCTGCAGCTCTGTCAAACTGGCCAGATCCTTTAAAGGACTTCGATATACATTTCACAGTGCAAAGAGATTTTGCAGTTTTGTGTTCTCTAAAGTAGATGTTTCAAGTAAGGAGAGATCGGAGACCCACAGTCAGGAAGAAAGCAGAGTTATTTAAAATTTAACCAGATTTAATCAAGGTAAGTCTGTCTTGGAAATGAGCAAGAAAAGGAACAGCTCAAGCCACAGGAAAACCAGAACACTTACCATACACAAGGCAAAGGGAGATGAAATTCCAGTGAGGGGACAGAGCAGTGGCAGGTGCCTGGGAGAGGCCAAGGAGAAGGAGATATAGGAAAGGTCTTAGGGTTCAGCCTGGGCTAATGACTTAAAGCTTTTCTGAGTGACTTTGACTATTCTGTTATTAATTTCAGGGTGATAAATATTATAATAAATTTTAGCATACAGATAATGCTCATAGAAACATTTCTATTTTTTTTCTTGTAGATTTAATCATTATTTTGTATTCACCTTCAAATACTTCTGGCAAGTGGTAGTAATATTACTATTTTATAGAAATAAAGAGTGAGACTTGAGCTGATGAGATATATTTATAGATTTGTACCTTAAATTGCTATTCAAAATAGAATAGAATAGTGGGTAATATTCTGATAAATTTCTGGGCATTGGATTTAAGTAATACTCTTTCTTTCAGACATATTCAGCAATGGAGGTTAGGAGAAATGCAATTAGCGATGTGGGTTACTATAGCAGTGCTTTTGACTTTTACAGGCATTTGGAAACCCGCCAAATAAAACACCATTATTCTAGCCATTGATTACTCCTTGTGAAAAATCCCCCACATAAAGAAGCCTCTTGTGGTCTGGCAGGTGGTGTGGAGGTTGAGACACTGGACTTGTAAATGGGTGACCGTGGTTCACATCCTGGACCTGGCATCTTGCTTTGTCACTTTCCCTCTGTCTCTCTTGGTCACATTAAAAAAATAATAATAATAACAGGGTCCAGCAAGTTGTGTGGTGTTTAAGGTGCTGGCCTCTCACATGCTGACCATGGTTTGAGTCCCAGGCCTGGTAGCTGGCTTTCTCACTTTCTTTCTCTCTTATGAGTGCTGGTGCCCTATAACAAATTAAATAATAATAAGTAAAATTAAATAAAAAATACTTATAACAAATCAAATTAAAATGAAATAATTCTTTAAAAAGAAAAAGCCCCTCTCTGTGCTCTAAGGATCTGTGGGTCTCAGCCTATAAGAGACTGAGACCTTGAAGGCACTCAGGGCACTGAACTGTAATTTCCTGTTGACTTCTGGGCTGTCATCACCAGCCTAGAGACAGTGACTGCAAGGGCCATGCCGTGCTCATTGCTTCTCTCCCATGGCTGGTCCTTACAAAGGAAAGGCGCTCCAATTTGCTAAATGAATGAATGGAAGTAGCTGCATATCTATTAATAGTTTTAAAGTGGGGAAAACTAAAGTTTAGAATCAAGAGACTTAATACTGGAGTCAAAGGAGAGTTTCTACTTAGGCCATCCTTTTTTTAATATCTCCTCAGAAGACCTCTTAACTATATTTCCCTAGAAGAGAATGGAGGAGAAGAGATTGAGGCATGGCCATCCCACCTTGGAGGTTGATTTCTCACTTCCTATCTCTCTGTCTCTCTGGTGAGCACATGTACACTATCACAAAAATCTCTCTTAGGGAAAAAAAGAAACTGAAATAAAAAGGCTTTTTATTTATTTGTTATTTTGGATCCACTATTATTCTGGCCCTTTTAGAATAGCAATAATACCAAGAACCTGTTTTCTGAGCATGAATTCCGGAGCAGACTCTGTACTAAGGACTATTAACATGTGCTAAGTGCTTTGTATCTTCACTTAATACTCTCAACCCAGGAGCAGGCTGTTATCCATGATTTTAACTTTACAAGTGAGAAACAGAGGCCCAGGGAGCCACCTCCAGTCATTGGAGCCACCTCCATTCATCAAACACATTCGAAGATGCTGTTTCTGTTGGGTGGACCCAGTCCTCAAAGGGATGCATGGCTTGTGATTTCAGTCTTGGAGGGTTTCTTGGAGCCAGGAGGTTTGAAAAGTTAAATTACTTGCTTAGTTTCACAGTCTAGGAGTGTTAGAACTGAGAGTTGAACCCGTCTTTCCCCCATAGATGGAACACTGATACAACCTACCACTTTAAGTCAGATCCTAAATTGATTTATATAGGAGATGAATGAGAACATTTTCCTGTAAAAGGCAGTAGTAAGTAGTCAGGCTCTGAGGGCCACATCCTCTGTGTCCTAACTACTCAACTCTGTTCCTGCAGCACAAAAGCAGCCGTAGACAGTGTGGAAACACACAGCTGGGCTGTATTTGATAAAACTTGGCACACTGGAATTTGAATTTCATGTAATAGATTCTTCTTTTGACTTTTTACCCAGCTATTTAATAATGTCAACCACACACACACACACACACACACACACACACACACACACACACATAAAACCCACTCATTTTTAGCTTGCAAGGGTTGTATAAAAATAGATGGGCTGAATTTGGCCCTTCGGTCATACTTTGCTAATTCCCGATAGAAGATATTTCAGAAGAATCCAGTAAAGGAAATCATCAGCTATTCTGTGACTATTTTTTCTTCCCCTACCTCTGAATTCATAGAAACAATATTATGGGGACCTGTTTACCCTTTTAAGTGGTTGTTGTGATTAGTTATTATGTAGATAGTACATGTTGTTCATGTTTTGAAACATAAAACATTCAATATTTTTAACAATTATTTTATTTAACTTTATTTATATTTCTTAATTTGACCAGAGAGGGACAGAGAGGGAGAGAGAGAGAGACAGACAGACAGAGAGACAGAGAGAGAGAGAAAGTGAGAAATCAAGCTGCCAGGTCCAGGACTTGAACCATGGTGGACCATGTGGGAGTCTGGCACCCTTAACCACCATGCCACCTGCTGGCCCCATTCAAAAGTTTTAAAACTTTTGTGTGCTTTTTCTTGCCCATAGTTCTTTTGCAAGTACACTAGTGACCTTGGTTCATTTTTATACTCCTGTGAGTTGCTGAACTAGAATTTTGATTATATTTGGCAAGGTTTTTAACTATATAACTTGCTCTTAATGGAGAAAAGGAAATTAGATGCAGGTAAAATTTAAAAATGTACTGTGTTTAGGATGACTACAAAATATGTCTCTTATACCCTGACATCAAGCTCAAGTTTCTGGTATGCACCCAGTAACCCTTAAAAGAACTTTTATTTCTTAGCCTTGACTGACATTTGGGGATTGACTCAGATGGGAGTTCTCACTATCACCTGAGTCTGTGTAGGTATCTGAAGAGGCTCCCTGTTCAGCACTCCTCTTAGGGAGAATGGATGCAACAAATGGTCAATGGAAATGTCATCTAACAAACACCCATTAATCCAACAAATGGCCAGTTCTCTCTGTAATAAATTATAGCTTTTCAGAAACCTGCATTTAATTTTTCAAGGAAATTCAGCTGTTTCAGGCGTTGCTCAGTCCCTTTAAATTCTATGCTCTAACTACAGTGGTCTTTTTCTAAATCTTAGAAAAATCCTGCTGTTTCCCTTCTCCATCCATTCTTATGTTTCCTAAAGGAGGATCTTTAGAACCCCAGACTAAGTTAGTTCTACTTTCTCGTCTCCATGGCCTCTCCTTCCACAGTCTCACAGTTATTATTTGTTCAAGGTTTGTCTAATCTTCAGGCTTCACAAAGACTTTTCCCTGATTGTAGCCTCCGTACCTAGTTAATTGCCTAGTGTGTAGTAGGCCCTCATCAAATGTTTTTTTTTTTTTTTTGAATGAGTGAAAAAATACTTTTTGATTCCAGCCAAATATGTTTATTTATTCCACTTAGATCAAGAAAAATGACATTGGAGGGATGAAGATGTATTATGATTATTTTTTTGAGCTCTTTAAAAAGGGCTGTGCCTAACTGAAAGTGAGAATCTTCTAGTTTCTGTCCACAATGCAGAACTCCATGTAATCATATCTACTTTCATATTCTTCTTCATCTGACTCTTAGGTCTGTGGTTTTGAGCATGGTATCTGTTCACAAGACTGAAGTGTATATGTTTGACCTTTCCTTAATTTGTTTTTAAGTTACATGAACAATGAAATCGCCTCCCTTTCATGACTGATGTCCCCCATGCTCTGATTATGCTCTGGCAGTTGAAACAAAGGAAATGGGAAAGCCTGAATTTGTATCCAGTTAACTGAGATAATGTCTGGGATCTGTGTATCCAGCGACCGTGTCTTATAAATATATGGCAAGGTTGGGTTTTTCCATCTTGCTTAGCTTAAATATAATAGATAGTGGGTCTTTTGGTCTTCAAAAAATGCACTGTTTAGTTTTTCTTTTAAGAATTCTTTATTTCATTTTATTTATTACCATTATTTTTTAATTTGACCAGAGAGAGATGGGGGTGGAGAAGGAAGAGAGTGAGAAAGCAAGCTGCCAGGTCTAGGACTCAAACTGTGATCGACTGTGTGGGAATCCAGTGCCTCGACCATCATGCCACCTGCCAGCCCTGCATAGTTTCGTTCTGTGAGACAAATCTTTGGTATTAGTTGAGACGACAATATTGTATACCTGCCAATGGAAGTGGATAATGTTGTGTCAGTGCTCTTAATAGGAGCGTTTTTGTGAGGGAAAATCAAAGATCTTCAGTACCCGTCAGGGCCAGTCTACTTGCTTTGTATTCTGTTAGCGCAGTTTTTCAAATTTCCTGTTCATGGCATGTGCATAGAAAGAATACAGTAACCACTAAATTTTAGCGGTTTCATGGCCTCTGGTTGCATGGCTTCTAGTTCTTATTTCTGAACACAGGGTGTGAATTCTAAGAAAAGGGGAAGCCAATATCCATGGAACCCTCTTGAAAGATGTATGGCACAGCTAATGGTGAGCCATTTCCACGCATGCTGTGGCGAAATGCGCGTATGGGAAAGGCCTGGTGGGGAGTGTTGTATTCAGTCTGTACAAGGACAGTCACAGATTGGGAGTATCTTACTTGAGACCTCATATTTGAAGATGAGATGAAGAACAGTTACACTTGGGGCCAGCCCGGAGCATGGTGGTTAAGGAGGCTAGATCCCCCAGAGCTGAATGTGAGGTTTGAGTCCTGGACCTCGTAGCTTGAAAAATATACTAGGTGTATGTGCATGAGTGCTTCGTATGACTTTCTTTTCTTGTATTCTTATTTGCCCAGATTTTAGAGTTTAATGTAATTAAGCCTGTGGAGAATAGCATGATTTGTTTATGAATATTTAGAATTCTGTGTAGAAAGAAGTACTTTGGATATTTTCCTAAGTAGTGCAATATACACTCTGAATTGTTTTCTTTGACTTTGAGAATGGAACACTTCAATATGTGCCTGGAAATTCCTATATGGTATTTTTCTTCTTTCTTCTCTTTTCATTTTTTAATCCTCTGAATTATTTCCCATTATAAACAAAACAAACACAATACGAAACACTACTACTGGGGGATGACAGCGAGCAGGGTTTTGGGAGAGAGACCTTGTTCCTTTGGCAGTTACCTCTACAATAAAAGCTCAGTAAATGCTCTCTTTTTTTGGTGTTTTTTAGTCTTTGGGTTCATTCAGTAAATAATTTTTAAATATTAGGCATAGAGTATACAGTGGTGAGTTGGTTAGACATAGCTTTTGACCTCCTGGCTCTCACAATGAATTGTGGCAGAACAGAGAAATTAAACAAATAATCACAAAACGCATAACTAAGTTATGAATTGATTGCATTTTGCTAAAGATGAAAACATAGACAACTATGAGTTGTATAAGCAGGAGGGGTATCCTCTTATCAGAGGGTCCAAGGAAGGCTTGCCTGATAAAACAACTTAATCTGAAACAGAGAACTTAAATAATCACAAAATGCATAACTAAGTTATGAATTGATTGCATTTTGCTAAAGATGAAAACAGACAACTATGAGTTGTATTAGCAGGAGGGGTATCCTCTTATCAGAGGGTCCAAGGAAGGCTTGCCTGATAAAACAACTTAATCTGAGCCCTGAAGGATGACTAAATCATTGTAAGATGATGTGGGTTAGAGGCAGAGCCCAGAGCAGGTGCCTTGAGGCTGGAGGAGTTCAGTTAGGAAGCGAACCCCAGTGTGGTCCTTGTGTGTGTGGTACTGGAGCTGTGAAAAGAGATAATCTGATGGGTAAATACATGAGATTACATTCTTGCAGTGAGGTGTGTGTGCCATTTGCCAGCAAGAGTATTGTTGGTTTGTCACCTACTGGGGCATTTTTTTGTATTCATTTTGTTTAATTTAAATATAAAAGTAAATAGTGTTCCATGATCTGAAAGTCTTGAGAGAATTCTTTCTAAATTACCTAGGGGTAGTCATTCTTGGAACCAAAATGATGCTTACCCAGACACAAAAGATAGGGACCAGTTGTCTAACCACAAACAGTGATTTTTCCGACATTCTCTTAAGACATTTGAAAACAGTCTGTAGCACTTTGGAAAATTTTGTATTTGTTATTGCACATCCAATGTATTAAATAGGACCTAAAAGATTTTAAAGAATTTAAAGGAATATGGCTTAAATCTGGTTTGACATGATTATGCGTTCTGTATTATTTTCTGGTGTTTCATTTAAAAATTTGCATTTGGGATTTGACCCTAAGTGTTGCTGATGGCTTTGTTTTTGTCTCTTGCCTACTTCAGTCTAATGGGATCGCAGCCATCATTGCGATCCTGGTGTTGCTGCTTCTCTTGGGCATTGGTTTGATGTGGTGGTTTTGGCCCCTTTGCTGCAAAGTGGTAAGTAAGATGAGTTTGCAACTCTGCTTTTTTTTTTTTTCTTTTTTCTTAATCAGTAAGTTTTTAAAAATCAGAAGTAAGGCTTGAAATATGAATGAATGCCACATTGTTTAACAACAGCAAAGTTTCAATTAGTAAATTGAATTTTAATAATTTTATCACTGCAATCAGAAAGTAGCATGGTGGTTAAGGCTCTGGACTCCCACATGGCTGACTGCAGTTTGAGTCCTGGATGCCACATGTTGAAAATCACACCAGCCACATATGTCTGTTTGCCCAAAATCCCAAGAGAAGAATGGAGGAAAAGGAATTGTGATGTGGCCATTCCCCCTGAGGGGATGATTTCTTACTTTCATTCTCTCTCCCACTCCCTAGCACATGCACCCTATGGCAAAAACAAAGTAATCATTTTACTACTATAATAAATTCTAGAAAATATGCATATCAATGAACCTTTGTCAAAACCCTTGTTTAAAAAAGCACTTCAAAGTCAGGTTTGTGAGAAGAATAGGGGGAGAAAGGTAGGGGAGGTAATTGGGAAAGAATGTTTTCCTCCAAGTACAAGAGACATTCAAGTAAATTGAATGGTATTTTCTGTTGAATTTATTGAGGGAATCGATCATCTATCAGGGTTTTGTTTTTTTTTTCCTAAGTGCTTACTGAATCTTTTATTTCATCTTTTGAGGCTATACTATTAGGTTGTTGGAAATGTCGTGATATATTTTTGCATAGA
The DNA here is from genome assembly GCF_000334495.1 of Tupaia belangeri chinensis. NCBI lineage: Eukaryota > Metazoa > Chordata > Mammalia > Scandentia > Tupaiidae > Tupaia > Tupaia belangeri. The sequence continues at coordinate 3,547,047 of NW_006159811.1, forward strand.
AACACAAAGGAACATATGCCATGACATTACCAACAACCTAATAATTTAGGGCCTTCTCTGTTTGCCTCTGAAAAACATTTTAGAAATCAGTCATATGGAGATGTTCAAGTATTCAGTAGTCATTTCTGAAGTAACGGCTGATGATTTTAATTTGTGTCATTCCTCCTGTTTGTGTAAAGCCTGTGAAAGAATAGGACTGTGTATTAGTTTGTTGCTGCTGCTGTAACAAATTGCCACACACTTGGAGGCTGAAAGGAGCTCTGACATGGATCTCATGGGACTTCTGAAATAAAACATTTTGGCGAGGATGCATTGTTTTCTGAATGTTCTACAGGAAAATTCATTTCCTTGCCTTTTGTAGCATCTAGAGGCCACACACCGCCTCCTTGCTGCATAGCCCCTTTCTCCATTTTCAAAGCAAGCCACGTTGCTCACATCTCCCTCTGACTTTAAAGGGAGATTGTAAGGGGTCATGGGACTAGGTTGGACCCAAATGGATAATGCAGGATACTCTTCCATCTCAAGGTCCTAAACCTTAAGCACATCTGCACCGTTTTGTTAATGTTGAAGAATATTATTCACAGTACCAAGGAATGAAGTTACAGTCATCTTTGACTTTCCTCAAGGTAGAAGATTGATTAATAAATTTTAGCACATTTCAAGCAATCCAATTTAGATTATTCAGATATCATGGAAAGAATTTATCCTGAGGAAGCTCTCTCTTTTTTTATTTTGTTAAACTTTATTTATTTATTTAGTCATTTATTTTTAATTTGACCAGAGGGACAATGAGAGAGAGAGAGAGGCAGAGGGAAAGTAAGAAAGCAAGCCGCCAGGTCCAGAATTCAAACCACGGTCGGCCACGTGGGAGTCCAGTGCCCTTAACCAGCATGCCACCTGCCGGCCCTGGGAGCCCTCTTTTAAAGCATGCCTGCTACTTATTTTGAGATTCTTCCTTTTATTATAAGTACATCATTATATAGAACTTTATATTCAGTAGATCATGGTAGTGTTTTACATATTGCTAGACTGCCCCCCACCACCACCTTTGCTAACTGGTTTCAGCTTCTTTGTAATTTCAGGCAGTGCTTTGTATTATATCTGCATTTATTATTAATTGTACTTTAGTCTGCTTTCATGAGGCAACTTTACAATCCTTTATCTCAGAGCAGTTGGCTCATGCAGGAGGCATAGAATTAACTGAGGTTTCAGTAGAGACAAGAAACATCCTGTCTCTTTGCTGAACTAATCAGTTTCCTGCCATAGCAATTTATGCTCAAACAGTTTCCTGTTGTAATCTTGATTATCCTAGATATGGCTATTTTAGGGTGGCTAGTATTCTTGAGTCTTAAATTAAAAAGCAAAAAGGTGGCCTAATGTGATTTGTGCTCCCTGGGTTTTTAATTTAAACCTGGAGTAGTGGATTTCCTTCCATTATTACTGTGCAGTTTCATTCAGTATCGATCAGAAGTCTCAAGGGTTTAAAAGTGTGTGATTTTTTTTTTAAAGCAAAAATCTCATTGGAGGTTGCTAGATATGCTCACATAGAGGTTTCCACCATAATTTTGAGTATTATAGAGCGATTCCATTTTCGAGGGGTGAGTTTAGATCCATTCCAACCCTGGGACTCTTCAGTTCATGAATCATGGAGTTATCTTGAGGCAAGGCATAGAGAGGCCCCGATGTGTGATGTCAGCATGTCAGAAAGGCTTCCTATTTTCAGAAACATCACAAATCCTTTCATTTCTAGAACTTATCAACAGAAAGAACTACCTTTACTTTGAATATTTTTATGAAAGCACCTAGCTCTGAACATGAACATTCTATATTTGTACCTAAGTGTAAATGACTCATAGCAAGTGCTTTCTAAAGTAGGTTTAAATACAGGAACAAAGTAAAGGAAAATCTTGCGTTCATCTCTTCGCAGATATTTATCAGTCATCTAGTAGGTGTCAGTACTGTGCAGGAACTGGGGAGATAAAGATACTTATGGTCTGATATGGAAATTCACTTTTTAATATGGAAACACAGAAATGTGAACAAATATGTGTAACTGAGGGGTCAGTATGAGCCCCAATGGCGACGTGTGTTAAGAACTGTTAGAACATAAAGGAGGATTTGCCAGAGAACAAAGGGGGTGTGTTTTAGAGAAAGACTGAGTTGATGACCACAAGCTGAGTTATAGATGATGAATAAGATGTTGGCAGTTGACGAGGGATGTTTTGGATGAAGCTTTTGTGTATGGAGTTAGAAGTGATCCTGGCATCCTCTGGAAAGTGCTAGGTTAAGACCAGGCATTCCAGGGAAGGGAACGGTGAAAAGTGCTATGGTTTCAGCAAGAGCCCTACTAGGAATGGCTTTCTACATCTTATAGGAAGTCTAACTGTATCCCAGGGATGATGAAGAACCACTGGAGAGAGCTGATTAGGGTAATCACCTGGAAGAAGCTTGACTTGTGTTATAGTACTGCTCAGGTCTGGTCCTGGAGGGACTAGATAAGACTGTATCTAGTGGAGTTCCAGCGATGGAAATGGCAAACTAATGATAATACACCTTAGACATGGGCAGAGCAAAGTCTTTCTCACAAAATATGGGTGGTTAGAATCTTAACCTAGAAGCTAGGTGGACTAGAGAAAATGACAAGGTGACATGAAATGAAGAGGGAAGTGGGACTATGACCTTGTGAAAAGCATCTTGAGATTTTCAGAAGGCATTGTAGTACAATTGCAGTGTATTTTGATTTTGTTCCTTTTATAGAATGCATCTGTGCAATACTTGAATTAGAATGTGGACAGTTAAATAATCCTTAGTCATATTAACTTACTAGGGATCAGTTTGACTTTGTCATTATCAGTAACATAACTTTTTAATGGAAAAATGAAATGCATTTGCATCAACTTGGTGTTGGAAAAATTTCTTTTTGTTTGCGTTTTTTTAAAAACTAGGGTCAAGTATTTTAATCTAATCTTTCAACTGAAACATGACTAAGTAGTTTATAATGTCTGTTCTTAGGCACATTTAAATCCACTTTTGTGGGTGTCATACATTCAAGAACTCTTATCAAGAGAAAGGGCCTAGAGGAAAGCCCCGAACAGAGGCCTTGCTATCTGTCAGATATACTTCATGCAATCATATCATTTTTTTTGAAATACTGAAATATGAAATACTAAGTCATATTTTACAAAATGATTGAATCATTCATTGTTCAGAGATTAAAACTTCAAAGATATCTAATCAATGACTCAGTGATGACAATGTTACTTATAGTTTAGACAGTGATTCTCAATGTTTTTTCCTGCCTCAAATAATGGGAAGGTTCTCAGAGCAGTGGCTGTCAAGTTTCCAATAGTGGAGATTCTCCTTGAAGGAAAGAGTTAGGTAGAGTGAGACTCTTCAGAGGTCAGTGCAGTTTGGAAAATCTCACTGTAGTAAGCTGAAGAAAGGTCTTTAAAGGTATCTATGTCTTAATCACAGAAATCTTGTGTGAATACTACCTGCTTTGGCAAAAAGAGTCTTTGCAGACATGACTAAATTAAGGATCTTGAGAGAGAGGAAGTTTATTCAGGGCACTCTAGGTGGGTCCTCAATGCAATCACGGGTTTTATGAAAGGCAGATTACATTATTGAAGGGGAGAAACACTGTAATTATACAGACAGAGATTAGAGTGGTACAATCACAGGCCAAGGAATGCTGGCAGCCACCTGAAGCAGGAAGAGGCCAGAAACAGATTCGCCTCTGGATCCTGCAGAATTTACCAGCTCTGCCAATACCTGATGGCTAATCCTGTAAGATTCAGTTCAGACTCCTGACTGCCTGAACCATAAGAAAATAGATTTCTGTTGTTTTTTGGAGAGGTTTTTGCTATAGGGCATGTGCACTTGCCAGAAAGAGACAGTCAGAAAACGAGAAATCACCGCAATTGGTCACACCGCAATCCTTTCTCCTCCATTCTCATCTCAGGATCTTGGGCACGCACGTACACATGCCTGGTGTGAATTTAAGCCACCAGGTCCAGGACGCGAACTGCAGGAGTCTAGCAACATTACACCAACTGTTGGTCCCAGATTTCTGTTGTTTTAAGCCACTAAATTTGGAACAGTTTATTATGGTGGTGATAAAAAACTGATATGTCTCTTGAATGGTTCCAATTTCTCCAGGACTGGGAATACTTATTAGGGTTATATGTTTTGAGAATTCTTATATATTTACAGATCAACTTTTTATAAAAAGGAAATGAAAACAAACAAAAAAACTTCAACTTTTCATAGGATACAAGAGGTTATAAGAGATGGGAGACAATGAAGTATATTTTTAAATGTTTATAATGTTATCAAGGGTATTAAAAACCAGTGTAGGCCCCGTGTGGTAGCATGTGTTAGATGCTGCTGCTGGGCAGGCTTAGGCCACATGGGAGGCCCAGGTTTGATTCCTGTCCCCGCCTAAAAATTCAGGCACAGTGGCATGCACCTGTTGTCCCAGCTACTTGGGAGGCTGAAGCAGGAGAATCACTACATATGAAACCCTGTATGAACCATTCATCCCTCCCCTACCCCACAACACACTATCCTTTCTTTAAAAAATTAGAATAACCTTTCTATTTGTTTTTGGGTAACTGAAGTATGCATAACGCTTTATTTACTGAATAGAATTTACTTATGTATCAGAGTGACAAAGAATTTTTAAAAGAAATAAAAAAAACCCAGGTTTAATGATAAAAAAAAACCAGTTGTCAGAAGTTTTTAAGACATATATTTTAGAAAAACCATTTAGCGATGGAAATCCATAGAAAGCTTTCCAAGGGTGATGTTATTTGCAAACTAGTACAATTTTTTTTTTTTTGAGAGGTTTTTGCTATAGGGCATGCGCACTTGCCAGAAACACAGAGAGTGAGAAATTATCCCCCAGGGATAGCTTCCTTACAGTCTGTTCTCCTCCATTCTCATCTCAGGATCTTGGGCATGCACACATATGTGCCTGGTACGAGTTTAAGCTACCGAGTCTGGGACTTGAACCATGGTCGACTACATGGGAGTCCAGCAACATAGCCATTACGCCGACTGCTGGTCCCTAGTACAATTTTATTTGTATTCAGATATTGAATAAGTCTCTCAAAAGCCAGACATTGACCTGTTAACTGCAGAGAGAAGCAAAGAACTTGAACATTTAACTAAATATGGTATCTATGAGTCTACAGCATATATCTGGTTAGCCATACCAGTTTGCTGTCAGGAAATAAGACATATATCAAAGTCACAGTTGTCCCCCGTAGAATATTTTATATTAGGATTTTAGTCAAATCTTTTTGAAAAAGTTACCCATTCTGGTGAAAAAATAGTACTTTTTTTGGTAAGACTGCAGTATTGATAAAATTGTAATTAAAATGATTTTTTATTATTTGTATAAAATCTCTCTTTAAAGACTAATAATGTTATGAAAGCAGATATGTGTGTGTTTTACTCATCATTGAAAACCTGGCATATTGTACAGTAAAGTTGTTACCGAATGCGTGTTCTTGAACTAAATCATTTCTTAGAATTGAGAAACTTGGTATCTTCTTATCTGGAAATCAATTTCAAAAGAGAGTTCTTCATTGCTAGTTTGAACAAAAATCTCATTGACCATGGGAAAGTATCATGCTTGAGAAAATTTATGATATAATCATAGTTCTTCGTCTGATTTTTTGTTGACCTCATTTAAAATGTGTCCTCACAGTGTAAATACAGTAGGAAATAAGGCTTTTGTAACCCTGTCTACTAGGAACTAAACTCTTAACTGCATGAATATACCCTACAGGAATTTCTAACCTGAAGATTATGAACTTGCATGAAAAAAAAATACATCATTATTTTTAGTTCTAACAAAATGTATTATTGTCTTCATTTATGAATATAGACCACTGCCCACCAAAGTATTAGCAGTTCTGAAGACCGTGTTACCAATAGTAATGACACATATCCTGTAGCACATTGATAGTTGTTCAGGTATTTTGGAAATATCTTTTACATGTGTCACTACTCTAAAATTATGATAATTGCTAGACCTATTATTAGATCTCACTGTTTAATGAATTAATAAAGGAGCACACATATTTCTGTACTGCATATTGTTTTTATATAATTGGTGTTCTTTACATCCTATGTATTTTAATTTACCTCAGTTACCATGAGAAGGAGTCCATAGGTTCACCCAACTCCCAAAGAAGGACATAGAATGAAAAAGGAAAAGAAATCCTGCCATAGGCTATTTGGTCACCCAAGATGCTTTTAATATGAGACTATTTTATAATTTAAAAACTTTTTCTCAACGATAAAAGCACTTTTTGATCATAACATACATGGTATCTGTGTGATGTGGCTCACCATTTCTGTGGCTCCCCTAGATAATCTACTTATGAACATTGTTCTAATTCTGTGTAAGAAGAGTAGAAATCTTTGCTAATGTTAAGACGTTTGTGTTATTGATCCAAAATGCATTTTCCTAGTTTCTAATGGATGGGAGCATATACAATGTTCCATTCACAATTGAATAAATTACTTTCCCTTGAAATAAATATTTTTCAGTTGGTTTTGACAGGTGTTTTTAAACATGAAAGAGAGAGTGTTATTAAAGAAGGTTCAGTTGTATCCCCTGCGTGCCTTGGTTTTTCATGCAAAAGGAGATTCTAAGGCAATGATATTGAGAGAATTTTATTTGGTAATACTTGCAATACAAGAACCCTTTTGTAAAATTGAACTTTTAGACACTACTATTTGTGAATTATAGATTGTGTTGAGTTTGCAAACTATTCCATAAGGGGAAAAGTTCTCATTTCTGTGTGAATTTTTTTTTTTAACCATCTGTTTAAGGAGTCTTTATTCCACTCAGTGAGTATCCTCACATCTATCCTCTGCAACTGCTTTTCTTTAACAAAGACATCAGTAATTAGCATTCTTCCTTCATATCTTAGATTAAGAAACGGGGGCGGGCCAGCCAGTGGCACGGTTTTTTAAGGCAGCTGGAACTCATATGGCCAGCTGCGTGGTTCAACTCCAAGACCTGATGCCTCTTGGCACATGTACATGTGTGCCCAGAATCCTGAGAGGAGGAAGAAATGGAGGAGAAGGGATTGTAGCATGAGCACAACCCATGGGGGGTGTTTCTCACTTTCTTTCTCTCTTCGCTTCTTTCCTGGGGAGTGCATGTGCCCTCTGGCAAATTAAAAAAAAGGGGGAGGCAGAAGAGGTTAAAACAAAATTTATTATGTATTGAATTGTGAACGCGATAGTAGAAAATATAGATGTTTTTATCATTACTTAGCTTAGAGGATATGTGGGGTTTATGGCAGATTTGTTTTACTGATCAGATAGCAGAAATGACAGTCCTACAGTTGCATAATTTGAGATTACTAGACACTCGCAGAATTACAGATGTAAGGCTAATGAGGTGGCAAACAAAGGCTTTCTGGAGTATTGTCAATTGGAGTGTGTTATACAGCTGCAAATAAGTACCTGAATATGCTGGAAATGATAACTGTTCATTTTGCCTAGTATTCTTGGCCAGAGTTCTTCATCCTCAAGGGAAAATAGCAAGTTCATTTTTCTTTACTGCATTTAAGACATTGTATGAAGATTTCAAAAATCTTAATGTACCAAATCATTTTAAAAGTTATCTTTTTAAAGCCCCAATTTGCTTATAAGTAAGTTGAGCTTCGTGGTGAGGCTATATCTGTCTGAAGCTCTGTAGAATCATTTTCTTAGCCAGCAATCGCTGTGCTGTTCTTTCTGAATAGTGATAATGCTTCTGCATTGCACTTGTTTTTTATTGTTGAGGAGGACTCCTGGTGCCTTTATTGAGTTACTTTGAGAGCTGTGTGATTTTTTTTTTTTGGAATGCACAATAAAACAGAAGTAATTTAAATTTTAATATGCCTTCCTTGCACCATTAATTAAAATGATTTATGTTTGGCTGCCTCTTTGAAATAGTGTGATGTTAGGATGTATTGCTTCCATGGTGATGTTTTCCAACACAGCATCATTTATGAAACAGGGTATCAAACTCTGCTTGGTCTTAGTTTATTTGCTTTGACAGCAGCACCTTTACTTCACTGCTGGCAGAATACTCGCTCACACTGTTCTTCCCAGAGCCCATTGGCTTTCCAGTTATATTTATTGTCCAGATTTCTGGCAGCTACATGTTTGTTCAAAGACTTGCTTTGAACATTGATAAGTTTGTAAAAGAGGAAAGGAAAAAGGAGGATAAGATAACTTGGACCATGTTGTGGTCTGAATGTTGAAAGCACCTAACTTTGTAGGAGACAGAAAGGACTTTTCAAGGATGAGAACTTTGTGCACTTCAGAAGAAAGGCAAACACTTGCTCTCTGGTCTTATCAAAAAAGAGAAGGGAGAATGAAAGGAAGACTCACATATATTTAATACAAAATAGTAATATTTTAGAAAGGCTTTGTCCTTTATTCTTGATAGAGCACTTGTGCACACACAAGAGTGAGAGGGAATAGCACCCTCTACGGGGTCCGGTTGTGACACTATTCTACAGTTCCCCTCCAGTCCTCCAGTCCATTAGATCTTGGGTACTCACATTCATTCCCAGCATGTTTCAGGCTGACCAGGCCACCATGTGGGATCTGGCTTCTCTTGAGCAGCACGTTACTGCTGCATATTGGAGCTGGTCCTAAACACAAATTTAAAGCACCAAGAAGGATTTCCCTATTGTCCATGGGCTCTTAGGCACTTGGAGTGATATTGCTGATGAGCTGGGCATTTCTTTTTGTCACTGACAAGAATCAGTTCTGAAATGCTACTTGATCTACAGTTATTGTACAGTATTTTTTTTTTTCCTTTTAATCCAAGGCAGTTCAATGTTGACAGTTCTTTTCACTCTTTTCTGAATATCGGAACATATGATTGCATCAAGCTGGCTGCAGGCTCCAGTGCTGACATTTTCTAGCGCAAAGAATGCCCACATCACTCGAACATTTGAAAAGTGTTAATGAGCAGATCAAAAGGACTGTTGCCTGAAGCAGCTAACTTTTTTTTTTTTTAAAGAAATCGGCTCTTCTCCAAACTGAAATCTTCATTCTAGCAGCTAAGTAGATGAGATGTAATCCTCCCTGATGATAATAACAAATGAAAAAAAAAATTGGAGAAGAATCAAACTCTGCATATGGTTCATAAAGTGGTGAAAGTGTTTTCCAGAATATTCAATACAGAGCTGAAGGATGCTAAGTGGAAAAAATCCTGGCAACTAGGCAATATTATGCCTTTTAAAATCTGCAAATTCTCATAAAATATGGTGCATATGAATACATCCTTTTCTGAAATGAATGCGTTCTTTCACTATTTAATATAAGAATGGGATTCTCATGACTGTATTTGGACTAACAGATTTCCTTTTCTTCTGAACTAATTTTACCGTAATGTATGGAAATCAGATTTTTGCCATCTTTGGCTTTAGGGTCAAATGGATTCACAGTATTTTCTACTTCTTTGGTTACTTATGAGGCTCTGGGAAGGAGAGAAAGATACAATTTTGACAGGATCTTGCCATTGTGATCCTCCGCTCAGCCTCCCAGTTAGCTAGGACCATGCCCAGTTTGTTTAGGATGGTCTGAGAACTGGACCTGTGCCTCCCAGGCAGCCTCAGCCATCATGCAGCGGTGCCCTCCTGCTTTCACCACTCTAGCTGGGCAGGAGCATTATGAAACATCACAAGAAAACCACTTTATTTTCAGTCCTGACCTTTCCAGCCCAATGATGTTGGACATATTAACATGTTAGGTCTCTAAAATGTGGCGACCAGATCCATCTTACAAAGTTACCATAAGCTTTAAATATAGTCATATCCATCTACTGAGTTATCTATCATCTCTGTATCTATTCATCCATCCATTCATCTCTTCTAGTAACAGCAACTCAGCAAATCTTAGGCCTTTTCTTCTGTTACCTTTCCCTTTATAGTTCAGTCCTTATTTTAAAAGGATATCATGTGGCCCAAGTTGAACTCAGAGTTTATAAATATATAGACTGGGTTCTGGGTTCTGGTTTTGAATCCTAATTCTAAGTTTTTTCATTGTATGTACTTGGGCAAGTTATTGAAGTTAGAGTCTCTTTTTCCTTATATTTAAAATGCAGACACACATGATTTTTATGAAAAGAGGAAAACTATAGAGTATGTGGCATATGGCAACATCAGTAAAAGATGGTAATTGTTAATAGTAATAGCAGCATAGAAATGAGCCTTAGCTCTGGTTCAGTTTCAAAGGCACTGTCATCTGTTGTGATGGTAGTTGTGTCTACTAATTTACCAGATCAAAATCTGATTTAGGTAACGCTTTAAGGGCTTTGTTTCCATTGTTAACAACATAGAAAATATATATACTTGCCAAGACTTCAAAATTACTTAAAATTTTTTTAATAAAAAAGTCAAGTATGAAATTAATTACATATAGTTGGAAAAACAAAGTGTTTTTTTCCTGCAATAAGGTGAATGCAAATGAATATAGGCATATGGCTATACTAAATTATGGAAAGGAATCAAAGTAAAAGACCTGGTGGAAATATTGTGATATGCATTTTTTTATCATTTTCTTAGAATTTTCATGTTGGAAAGGACCTACCATTAATCTAGTTTATTTTCCAGATCAAGAAACTTGGGATGATCTATGTTTTCCCATCTGTAATTGAGTTCATTTGTTCTCTGACTTTATTGATTGACAGAGACAGTTGATGCTTCATTTTTCTTACAACAAGCAAATTTTAGAATAAAAATTTAGAAATACATCTTTATTTTTTTATTTATATATATTTTTCATAATATTTTACTTATAATTTGTAGATCAGTTGTGAACCTTGTGAACATTATCAGTTCCTTCAGCTTCAATTTCAATGATATTTTTAGTACCTGCTGTTTGCAGAGCTCTTTATTAAGCATCGATGATATTTATAAGGAAAGAGAAATGATTAAAGATGCTCCCTGACTTATGATGGGGTTGCTTCTCAATCAAACCATCATAAGCTCAAAATATTGTAGGTGAAAAATGCATTTAATACCCCAACAAGCCCATCATAGGGCCAGCTGGAGGTATGGTGTTTGGGGCAGCAGGATCCTACATGACTGACTGCGTGGTTCAAGTCTCAAGCCTGGTGGCTTGAAAAACTTGCCGAGCACATGTGTGTATGCCTGGAATTCTAAAAGCAGAAACTGAGGAGACGGTGGTGTGAAAGCACCCATGGGGATTGCTTTCTCACTTTCTCTCTCTCTCTCTCGTCTCTCTCTGGTGAGCACAGGTGCCCTCTAGCAATTTAAAAAATTTTTTTTTCTGTCATAAGTGGAAAATTGTAATTCAAATTATCATAAGTTGGGGTTATCAGTATTGTCCTTAAGAAATATATGCTTTTCAGGGGTAATTAAAAATTACAAAATAATCATAAAATCTGAAGCTACTGAAGATGCATGAATGGTTCTACTGCCTAGCAACATGTAGCTTGAGAAGTTTTAAGGCTTCTAGATGTAGCAGTGTAAAGTTGCTGTACTAGTCTGTTAAGGCTAGATGAGACCTAACATGGAGATGGTTGTTAGATTTGGGTGCCTGTGGAAGGGTTTGTATAGACAGGATGTTAGGGCTGAGTTGTGAAGGGACTGACACACCAGACTGAGGCATTTGAACAATGACAGTAGAAGAGCTGGCTCATGTAGATGTACGAAAAAGGGCTTTTGGCTTTCCAGCTTGTAGCTCATACCAGATAAAGGATCTTCAGAAACAGAAAGAATGTAGGAGTTCAATTCTTGGACCCAGTGGCTTGAAACTCATACTGGGTGCAAGTGTATGTGTCCCCAAGATCCCAGGAAGAAAATGGAGGAGAAGGCATTGCAGCATTGCTATCTCCCTGGGGAGTGATTTTCCACTTTATCTCTCACTGTCCCTGTCTCTCCCTTCTGTAAACACACATGCCCTAAGGCAAAAACCTCTAAAGATAAATAAATAAATAAATAAATAAATAAAGGAAGAAAGAAAGAGGATGCCTCTCATGATGCTGTTAAGTGTTCAACAGCAATGGTCATAAGAGGATTTTAAATCAAAACTCTGTTTTCCATATCACTGCTAAACTAGATGCCACACAGGATAATGCATATGATATAAGAAAAGGGAAGTGTTAGAGAAGTTTGTTCAGTACTTCTCAGGAGGTTATGAAATAAAACGGATGAGGATGCTGTTTATGCCCCCAGAAAATTATATACCAGTGCAAGATGTACAGATAATAACTGAGTAAATTGAAACCTTCATGATGAAATGAAAATGAGTTCAACTGAATTATGCTCTGACTTGGTGGAATGGAAGGATGTACCTTGATCTTTTCGTAGTGAGAAAACTCCAGAGAGCACTTTTATAGGGCACTCATACAACTAAGACTGGAAGCATGATTTGTAAGGTCCTTCTAATAAAATTCAGTATTTAATTGATTTGAATTATGGGTATTGGAATCATGAGTCCATTTTGATCAGAGAAATGACTGATAAAGATTCTGCTGGAAGAATTTTTGCATGGTTACATAGGTTAGAATGAGAGATGAGTTAGAGAAACAAACTGGACGTCTAATTTAGCTACATACATTATAGGCTTTGTGCCCATTGATGCAAAAGAAAGAAAAGGCTATGGTGCTTATAAACTATCAACCAATTTTATTATTTTGTGATTAGTTAAAATGTTTGTTACATAGGGTGTGAGAAAAGGCAGGGGTGCATCTGTTTTTTGACTGAGTATGATTCATTTACTTAATAATGGCTGGGTCATCTTAAAATGCTGTGATCAGTTCTGGAAGTCACACTTTGAGATATTGACCAAATAAACTAAACGAACTGACCAAGATAGCCAAATAACTCAGAACCATCTCATGAGAAATGGTTGACATTTTTAGCTTCCAGATGGGTAGACACGGTACATATATGGTAATTACTCTAGTATTCAAAAATAGGAATTGCTCTCCTCTGGAAGAAAAACTGGCTCTCTCTCTCTGTGTGTGTGTGTGTGTGTGTGTGTGTGTGTGTGTGTGTCTGTGTTTCTAGACTCTAGGATCAAGACTAAAGAGTGGAAACTACAGAAAGAGAAGCTTTGGCCTCATTTTAAGGAAAAACTTTCAAATCATAGGAGCTTGTTGCCAGTGAAATGAATTGCTTTGTGAGGTAGTGGATTTCTTTTTACTGCAGCAATTCAAACATAGTTGGACTGCAACGTGGTGAGAATTTTTCAGAGTATCAAAGTTTTGATTGTGTCTATTGGAGGAGTTGAAAATGTTGTGCTAGATACTTTTAAGGTCCAGAAAATCCTAAGTTTATGATTTTAGGTAGTGACAATAGGAAATGAATAAAAAGAATCCTCTTTTCATCCTTTGTCCTCTCTCCTCGGCAGTCTTTTTCCTTGCCTTCCTTTTTCTCTCTTCCTTCCCACCTTCCCTCTCTTTCTATTTCCCTCTCTCCCTTGGTCCCTTCCTCCCTCCTTTTCTCTCTCCTTCCCACTTCACTTTTCCTCTCTTCCTAACTCTCCTCACGTCCTTGAGTCTTATTCATGCTACAGTCTACTAAGCCATGGGAATGCAGTGAGGAATAAAGCACACGTAAAACCTGTTCTGGAGTTTACAGTTTTGGGGGGCTAGAAAACATGATCAATTTGGACAGAAATTGGGAAAGAACAAAGAGGCATCTGTGCATAAGAAGGGAATCTCACCTGCTTTGGGGAGATCAGGAGACTTCTTGAGGGCGTTTGCAGAGAGAGAGAGAGAGAGAGAGAGAGAGAGAGAGAGAGAAAGAAAGAAAATCTTAAAGAATCTGTTGGACATGGAAATGATTTGATGAAGCCAGTTACAAGTGAGAAAGAGATTGTGTATTATGCCAGCATTTTGAGGCTGTAACTGCAGAGTGATTTGTTTGAAAGAAACAGGGGAGACAAGAAGGGCACTGGCTTAAATGAGGATGGTTGGGTTCGTTTTATGTTGCTGAGTGTGAAATGTTGACAGATCTGGTTTTCATTGATTATTTTCGGCATGCAGGTTGATAAAGATATACAGTGCTTCTTTTTGTATAAGGGAAATGTACCTGTAGCCTGATAAGTTTAACTTTATTTTTGTTTTACTATAGTCATATTTTAAATCATAATCTTCTGTTGGTATTTATATCTGGGCTAGTCATTAAAAAAATCACAGATTTTTATCTCTCAAGATTACTAAAACATTTGAAACTTTATATTTTTTGGTAAAATAAAATTGAATAAATGAAAGAGTTAAATAGAAATAATGGCATTTGTCGGAACATTTAAAAAGAGATTCAGTCAAGTTAAATTACTGTCTAGTTTTATTTATGTAATTGTTACAGTTTCTGAGGTTTAAATCTAAACTAAAATTTAAATGACGAAAATATTATGCATGCAGAAATTTATAAGCCAATTCTCTCAACATTATCAGTAGTATTACCATTTGAAAACTCATCGTGAAAACTTTTGAACTTTTACAAAAAGAAAGACTAATATAATGAATCCTCCATAGCCTTACCACACAGCTCTACTGATTAACTTATTTTTAATTTCATTCATCTATTATGTTGGGTTGTCAGGAAAGTCATGATGCATTTTTGCATTAAAAAAAAATAAAAACCAGAAAAATATATCATGACTTTCCCGACAACCTAATATATCCACGTTCATTTCCCTACCTCAAACTATTTTGATGAAAATATCAGAATCATATCATTTTACCTGGAAATATTTGTATATACCTTTCAAAGATAAGCAGCCTTTAAAAAACATATCTGTGGGCCAGCCAGAAGCATGGTGGTTAAGGCAGCTGGAACCCACATAGTTTTATTGTGGCTAAAGTGCTAGACCTGGAGGCTTGAAAAACATGCCAGGTGCATGCGTATGCGTGTCCCAAATCCTGAGAGAACGGAGGAGACGGGATTGTGGTGTGGCCTTCTTCCTTGGGAGGATGATCTCTCACTTTCTCTCTCTCTCAAGAACACATGCCCAATAGCAAAATTTTAAAAAGTAAAATAGCCATGATAACATACCAAGCCATAATAATAATTACCTGCTGAAGTTGAAGTGGCACCTCATTTTCATAGTTGCTCTTGTTTTAAGTTTTTGAAAATTTTATAACATAAATGAAATATTTGACCTTAGATGAAGTGAAGCAGTTACATTTTCAGAACATTTTTCCTCTTAATGTAAAGATATGTACCTGAATTACCAGAAGCCATTGGCACGTGGCCAAAGACTTTCTATTATAATGGGGTAACAGTTCATATGCCCCAATACCAGTAAAGGTTATTTCAAATTAAGCGCTAGGCTCCTTGCCTCTACCTGAAAAATCAATCACAAGACTTCTTGCTTAATGATTCACAGGGAATAAATCTTGACTAAAAAGTTGTTTCATTCCAAGTAGCTTCAAACATTCCATATTCTCGCAGCTCTGTGGGTTGACTGGATCAATTAGGACATTCTCACTCAATTCTCTTACAGTTGCCTTCAGGTGTCAGTTGGGATGGTCCTTGGAAAGCTTAGCATGCCTGGATGTCCTACAGAGGTTTTTTCCTCCCATGCTTGGCACCTCAGCTGGGGTGGCTGAAACAGCTGGGGACTATTCTATGTCTCTTTTATCACCCAGCTTTTCCATAAGATTGTTTTAGGGTTTCTTCCATTTGATGGTCTCAAAGGAGTCTTATGAAATTAAAATAGAATTTCCCTGAAATGAGTATTTTGGAGTGACAGGGGTAGCTCAGAAGCTTCTTTTGACCTAGCCTCAGAAGTGCGATGGTGCTACTTGTAACTCATTCTATATAGTATTAGTCAAAGCTAGAAACTAAAAATAGCACTATGGGACTATCCAGTAATCCCACTATGGGATTTATACCCAAAGGAAATATCATGTCCAAGAAATATCTGCACTCCCATGTTTACTGCAGACTATTCACAGTAGCTAAGAGGTGGAATCAGCCCAAGTGCCCAATAGCTGAGAATGGATAAAGCAAATGTGGTGTAGATGCACACAGGAATACTTCGCAGCCATCAGAACAGACGAACTCCTATCATTCGAGGCAGAATAGATGAACCTGGAAGAAATAATGCTAAGTGAAATAAGCCATGCTCTAAAAGACAAATACTGTATGTCCTCATTCATTAGAGGAAGCTATATGAAACATTCAATTGCATTGAAATAGAAAATGTAATAATGGTGGATACCTGAAGCTAGAAAAAGGGGAATGGGAGAAAGGGGGGGATGGGAGATAGGGAGAACTTGGTTAACTGATATAAGAGTGCATGTAAATAAGTGGACAGAGTTATAGACTGCTATGCCACAGTGAAGAAAATTGGTGGTTGGGACTAGCAGATAGCATAATGATTATATCACTGGAATCTCACATAGTTAACTGTGGTTCAAGTCCCGGACCTGGTGGCTTGAAACTCATGCCAGGCCCATGTGCATGTGTACCCAAAATCCTGAGAGGAGAATGGAGGAAAAGGGATTGTGGTGTGGCCATCCCCTCCCACCCAGGGGGGGTGATATCTTGCTTTATGTCTGTCTCTCTCTGTCTCTGTCTCTCTGGCAAGTGCACATGTCCTATAGTAAAAATCTCTCTCTAAAAAAAAGGAAAATTAGTGGCAATTTAATATAAATTTCAAAATAATCAGAATAACACATTTAGAATGTATACAATACAAAGTAATGATAAATGTTGGAGATGGTAGATATGTTTATTTCCCTGATTTGATTATTATACCTTGTATATATTTTTTAAAAACCACACTGTACATGACAAAGATTTATATGTAAATTTATTTAAATAAAAATTATTATTAAAAAAACAAGTTATAGGCAAGCACAGATTAAAAAGGAGCATCAATATTGGAAGGCAAGGTTCATTGTGGGATATCTTGGATCTACCTTGGTATTTTGCTCTTCTAATTATTTTTACACATCCTTACTATTTCCTCCCTGTGCCATGGAAGTCTTTATATTCATTTTTTTTTTTTTGACAGGTTATCAAGGATCCTCCTCCACCACCACCTCCTGCACCAAAAGAGGTAAATGAGTGCCCGAACAAAGGATATGGGTTGGTTTGTTTTCTCTGTATAAATATCACCCCCCATATTTGATCAATTTTATTTGTTGTTAAATAACTCTAATACCTATGTATTGACATTTTACTTTATGAAAACAATGGTTACTTTTCATCTTCCTGTGATTTTTTAGTAGAGCCTGACTGTAGAGATAAATAGTACATAGAGATTTAATGTACTTTCTATAGCTGTATATCTGTAGTTCTTTTATAACGTTTTTTAAATTTATTTTTTTCCTACATGAGGGATAAAAAGAGGCAGAGAAAGAGAGAGAGAAACAGCACCCCCAGCAGTGTCTCTGGGCTGCAATCTACCCCCAGCCTTCAGCCTCACAGCGTTATGTTTGACCACTGTGCCACTGTTTGGCCTCTGATCACATTTTTTTTTAGAAAAAGTTTGAAGATTTAAGCTGGCAATTTAAGCATGTTATTATTTTCTTTAAAATTGCTGGGTCAGCCTGTGGCCTTGTGGTTACATGAGCTGGATCCCATATGCTATATCTGCCATTTGAGTCCCAGTCTTTGTGGCTTGAGAAACACACCAGGTACCTGTGCACACATGGCCAAAATCCTGAAAAGAGGGAGAGATGGAGGAGAAGGGATTGCTGTGTGACCATTCCCCATGGGGGGAGCTTCCTTACTTTCTCTTATTCACTGACAAGCGTATGTGCCTTTTGGCAAACTTTTTGTAAAAAAGCAAAAATATGATTACTGTTTTTTTTAATTACTGTTTATTACTCAAAATTATGTTATCAACATGGAATAAGGAATGTGCTAGTGTTATATATTTTCACAGGCTCTCAAATGTCTAACTTTTCAGTATACATTTCACAGAGATCAAACTTACACATACATTGATGCCCTCAATGATGAAGTAGCCTATTTCCAATGTTTTATTATTTCTCGTATGAAGTGATAAATAGACTTGGAATAAACAAATGATAAACAGAAACTTTTGGCCCCCTAGGGATGATGAAAAGGGAGATTCCTAAATTTTGAGGTAGGGAAGGAGTCCTCGTATCCTACAGAACACCACTCAAAATGTATGCACGTGAGCATAAATGCATCCACGTGTGCTGTATGTAATTTCTACAGTCCTCTCGAATCAATGGAATTAATCAGAAAAACATGTCTGGGCCACTTCTGACTAAAGAGGATTTTAGGAAATTAATTAAAACCATTTTTAAACATTGTATATCCACAGGAGGAAGAAGAGCCTCTGCCTACCAAGAAATGGCCAACTGTGGATGCGTCCTACTATGGTGGTCGAGGTGTTGGAGGGATTAAAAGAATGGAGGTTGGTGTCTTTAAAAAAAACAAACAACATAGAAACTGCAGATCTAGAATATGTATTGGTAGGACTATTAAGCCATGAAAACTTACTTTTTATAATTCACTATCAAAATATCATCCATTTTATCACTGGGTCTTTTCTGGATCCACTTTTTATTTTTTCCTGTGAAATCATCCCTGCCATTTCAAAACGGTTGAAGAAAAACTGCATTCATTAGTCAGAGGACTGCATTGATAAGATATCTGAATTCTAAAGCCAGAGACTTTCTCACTATTTTGGAAAAAATTACTGCATAGAACATCAACTTTGAAGAAGCCAGTCACTTCAAGTTGCAACAATGTTCTTCTTTGAAAAGATCCAACAGTTATGTACTATTTGGAGAGAAAATGTTAAAATATTCAGTAATCTGGATGACCTTACCACAGATATAGAAGAAGCACATTTTAAACTCCATAGCAGATTTTAGTGACTACTTATGAATTACCATAATTAATATTGCATGTCATTTAGAAAACACATTGAACTTTTAGACTGACTCAATGAGTGGATTACGATTGAACTTTCATATTATATCTTATATTAAATGAAGTTGTCTTATCACTACAAAATATCTTTCAAAGCCATCACTTTGAATGAATTAATAATAAATAATTATTGCCATCACTGAGCCCTAAATAGCATGGTAGATAGGCCAGCATCCCATCCCAAGGAGGAATTCAAGGAATTTTCTAAATGACACTTTGATTTTATTCTTTAACACAGACCCTGGCACATCTTCCTTATTAGTTAACCTTCAGTTTTACTGATTTTTTCTTAAGTTTATTTCCTGAAAGAGAATGAGAGCATGTGCATGCAAGAAAGAGTAGGAGAGACAGAGACAGAGACAGAGACAGCCACCCTTGCTTGTCTCTCATGTTATGATCCACTTTTCCCAGCCTTCCAGCTATTCAGGACATTGAATGTACATACATCTGGCAGGTTTCAGATCGACTTAGAACACAAATGCAGTTGGCCACGTGGCTTCCAGCACTGAGTTCAGCATGGTACCACCTGTGCCGCTGCAGTTTTCTGTCATTATACGTTTCTCCTATTGTCATCTTGGCTTTATTGTGTTATTGTCTGCAAAATCAGTCATCTAATTAACAACCTCATAAGTGCTGTAGTGTTCTTTTTTGATACATTTTGGTAAAATTCATAATCCCAAAAAAAGAGCTTTTCTTTTTCAGAATAAACTTCACTATTTTTTTTAAAAGCCTGAATATCTGTACATAATTGTCATTAGCAAAATGTTTAATCCAGCCACCTGACAGTGATCGTCACTTTCTCAGCCACATTAGATGATAAAACTATTCGTCCACTTTATTTCAAAAATATTTTCAAAATATTCAAGCATCTTGCTGCCAAGAGCCATGGTAAAAAGCATGTACTAGAAGCTATTAAATTGGTCTTTGAGGAATATATAGGTTTCGTTTTAGTATGTGGGTAACTGAGAATCTTGAACAATACAAAAACTTGGCTAAGCTAGTTCTTGCTTGACGAAGAAGGAAGAGTGTGTTATTGTAGACTTGGAAAAGTGGCAAAAGAGTGGCCTGGATGTTCCTATATGTATAAAAAATACTTACTAGGGGACCACCAGTTAGTGTAATGGCTATGTTGCTGGACTCCCATGTAGTAAACCACGGTTCGAGTCCCAGACCCGGCGGCTTAAACTCATGCTGGGCGCATGTGTGTATGTGCCCAAGATCCCGAGAGGAGAATGGAGGAGAAGGGGTTGTGGCGTGGCCATCCCCCCCTGGAGGGTGATTTCTCGCTTTCTGTCTCTCTCTGTCTGTCTGGCTAGCGCACATGCCCTATAACAAAAACCTCTCCAAAAAAAAAAAAACTTATTAGCAAAATTTTACATGCAAATATCCACATGTGATCCTTCACAACTCACTTTTAGTTTATTTGGCTCTATTCCAACATATAAAAAGATGTATTATATGTAAGGGGAAAAAAAGGTTTGATAGATTATACCAAAAAATGTGGGTAGGTTTCTCTGGATGGAGTAATTTTCAAGGTGTGCAATATATTTTCTGATTTTTTTTAGTCTAATTTGTTTGTCAATGAGCACATACTACTTTATATTCACAGTAATAAATTTAATTTCATTTTGAAATCTATACATGCAATGTACCGCATGGGAATGAGGTAAAGCTATATGTGTATGTGAGCCTTAATTGAATAATGTTCTTGCTGAAAAAAAAAACTAGGAATAAAATCAGATTTTTGTGAGTTAGATATTCTCATGTTCTAAAGACTGAGATCTCTTTCTAAAGAAAAAATATGCATGAGACCTTGAGTGGGTCATGAGTTAAACGTAACATTATTGGTTCATGCTCATTGGAACCAGAGCTTATGACTATCCCCAAGTAACTCATAATTCTGATTTCAAGAGTTATAGACTATGGGGAACCAGCAGTTAGCATAATGGCTATGTCGCTAGACTCCCACGTAGTCAACCGCGGTTCACGTCCTGGACCCGGTGGCTTAAAACTCACGCCGGGTGTGTGTGCGTGCGTGCCCAAGATCCCGAGAGGAGAATGGAGGAGAAGGGATTGCGGCATGACCATCCCCCCCTGGGGGGTGATTTCTCGCTTTCTCTCTCTCTGTCTCTGTCTGGGGAGCGCACGCGCCCTATAGCAAAAATCTCTCCAAAAAAAAAAAGAGTTATAGACTATTAATATATGAAATTATATCAGCAACCCATTCTTTTCAGTTGAAGAAAATTTGAGCAAAAGACTCAGTCAACTTATAATAAATCTTGGCTTATTTTGGCTTTGGATAAATTTGGCTACATTGTATGGAGTATTCTGTGGAAGAGATGGAAATGAAAATGAGAAAACAAATGGCAGAGCAAATGTGGACATTACAAAAGAGACACACAATATATAAAAATACACAATAACATTGAACTGAGAATTAAGCATTATTAAACTCTCGCACACTTATTTAACCTTGGAGAGGTAAGATAGAAAACATAATCTTTGTAAAAGCATGCCTAATCAAACCAGAAAAGTACTTCCTTTAGGGAAAAAACCCTCAAACTGGGGAAAATAAAAGGAATTATAGAAATGATACGAATGATGTGTGTATCAAATTACAGAACAAATCTTCACGATTAAGGTTATTTTAAGTCAGGATAAGGAATTTTACCTAGAATATGTTTCTTAGTCCTCCTTTAAATTAAATATTTAAACACTATGGTAATGGGAATTTACTGAAAGCTGGAACTGAGCTGATGTTAATAACAGCTGTTAGCACAACTGATCCACATTACCTAATGACTTCAAATGTGTGTTTCTGCCAATTCAGCGTGAAGCTGTTTTTGTTTCTTTCCTCAATTCTGGAATTGCTCCGCTATGATATAACCTCCTAGTCATCCAAATATGCTCTGAAAATTACAGAGTTTCATCGTTTATAATGAAAGCCAAGTAGAATTGGAAGACTTTAGCTATCAAGCTCCCACTTATTGTTTTTTTCCACATTAAAAAGCTAGAAATATTAATTCTGCTCAGGCTCCCTTTAGCAATCTATCATTATTCTATCTATCTATCATATCTATACACACACATATATAAATATACATATATCTATATTATATGTATTTTTATATATAATATGCATTTGCCATGAACAAAAGTTTATGGAAGATACATCCTATAAGAATATTATGCCTGGATTTCAAAATTTTTGCCCCCAAATAAATAAAATTATACTTCAATTCCATTTTCCATGAAATTTTAAAGTTTATGTCATACATATAAGTACATATCTATTCATGTATGGGTCAGAACACACATATATATATGTATGTGTGTGCATATAATGTATATATATGTGTGTATATGTGTGCGTATATGTGTATATATGTGTGTGTATACATATATGTGTATGTAGGCATATATGTGTGTATATGTGCATATATATGTACATATACATATTTATATGTATATGTATGTATGAACAGGTCAGAATTCTGGTTCAACTAGCTTCATATTTTTTATCTGAGAATGGTGCCAGTGGTATTTCAAAGAAGAATGTGATTACCACTGCTTCTATGTCAATTGTGAAGGATAGGCTGGGGAACTATATATACTAAAATCTTCTATTTCCAAATGGGTCTAAATTGTATCTACTTATATTTCTACCCTGAATTACTTCTCTGAGTTATGACATTCATATGTTTACTTAATTATGCATCTCCTTTTGTTTTTGTTTTTTTCCTTCAAATTGAGATTTTACTATAAGGATATGTGTCTGAGTTTTAGAGTTTTTAATTCAATTTAGCTATGTCTTAAGATTTTATAAATGTTAGTTTCTCTAGGTGAAGACACTGATTTGAAAGAGAAGGTCATTTCTTTGGAAAGAAAGCCAAGTATCTAGCTCTAAAGGTTTAATGGTGTTTAAAACAATTTTAACAACCTCATAAAGAACATTCTAGTACCCTGATCACACTGAAAGATACAGATACATTTTAATGACTCAACAGGGGCCACTTGAAATTGAAAGCCCTTTCTAAAATTGTAGTAAAAAAGGATAAGAACATCTAAGTAAGCTTTATCAAAAAGCTCTGAATAGTTCTTTCTATGGACAGTAATCATCTGTATCCCTATATACTAACTCAGGTCATTAAAATGCTTTAATAAGTCTTTAATTTTTTTTTTCCTTTGTAAAAATCACTTAAATGTAGTGTTTTATAGTGAGCCCTGGGCAGCTCTTTGGGTTTCTTTTTAGAGTACCACTGTCTCATCTCCATCATCTTAATGATGTCCTTGGTCTTTGTAGGACTCCTCACTGCTTCTGGATGGGCATTCTCCAGGGGACACATCCTAGTCATGTACCCAGTTTGACTCAGAGTTAGCCCTTACTGTTTGTTCATTGAAAAGTAAAGAAAACAGGGGCCAGCAAGTAGCGTTGTGTTTAAGGCACTAGACTCTTGTATGATCTGCCGCGGTTCGAGTCCTGGACCTGGTAGCTTGCAACTCATGCTGGGTGCATGTGTGTGGGTGCCCAAAATCTTGAGAGGAGAATGAAGGAGAAGGGATTGTGGCATGACCAGCCCCTCCGGAGGACAGTTCCTCATTTTTTTTCTCTCTCTGTCTCTCTGTGTGTCTCCAGTGAATGCATGCGCTCTATAGCAAAATCTCTTGAAAGAAAGAAAACAACCATTCGATTCTGTGGTTTTTTAGTGCCAAGAGTTTTCAGAGAAGGAAATTCCCTAAAACTTGTGGAATTCCTTGGTCTCCCTGATCTTTCTTTTTAAAGTAGTTTCTTTTGATTTATGTTCTTCAAGGAAAAATTGATATGTCAAGTAGCCAAACTCAGATGAGCATACTAAACACTGAAAGTTACTTTATAAAGTAACATTTTATAAAAGTAAAGAAAACTCATATATGAGGAATAATTAGGAGATACTTATCTTTTTCCTCTGAGAGAGTGCACCAAAGAACCACAGGCTGGGCAAAGGCTTGTTCCTCTGTGACACTTTCTATCTGATCGCAGAATCTTCCCTTTGTCTTAAAGGTTCGTTGGGGTGATAAAGGATCAACTGAAGAAGGTGCAAGACTGGAGAAAGCCAAAAATGCTGTGGTGACCATTCCTGAAGAAGCAGAGGAACCCGTCAGACCTAGACCACCTCGACCCAAACCCATACACCAGCCTCCACAGACAAAATGGTACACGCCAATAAAGGTACTTATCCAAATTTTATGTAACTTAACTTCAACCTCCTAGAAAAACTGTAGTTTTTTTAGTACCAACCTTCCCCCTCACCTATGTGAAAGAGGACTAAGGTAGATCAAATATTTTTCCATTTTCTACTCTAACAACTGAATATTGTCTTGGGAATCAGAAACCCCAAGATTATCTTCTGTATGTATTTGTTTTAATTTATGCAAGAGATGGGGCTAGAGAATAAGACTTCAGTGTTTTCATTTCACTTATCATTTATTCAGTAAATACAGGTGAAATACCTTCCCTGGGTATTTACAAAGCCCATTTTCCTTCAGGGTCGTCTTGATGCGCTCTGGGCTTTGTTGCGACGACAGTACGACAGGGTGTCCTTGATGCGACCACAAGAAGGAGATGAGGTTTGTACATGGGAAGATGTTGGGAGAGGTCTGACTGCTGGGTCAGTATAATGAAGATGTGAAGTATAAAGAAAGTATTTTTAAAGCCCTTATTACCCTCAAGAAGGAGATATTGTCTAGCCAAATTTCTATTTATAGGGTGCTTAATGAATTATTTATTACCTTTAGTTAAAGCACATCTTCAAGTGGGGCCCTCAGGTGGTGTAGTGGTTAAGGTGTGGACTCCTACATGGCCAACCACAGTTTGAGCCCCAGACCTGGTGGCCTGCAGATCACACCATGTGCATGTGTCTACATGTCCAAAACCCCAGGTGGAGAATGGAGGAGAGATTGTGGTGTGGTCTTAACTCCTGGGGGGAGATTTCTCACTTTCCTCTGTCTGTCTAGTTCTCTCTCTGGTGAATGCATATGCACTATGGTAAAAATCTAAAAACAAAACAAAACAAATACATCTTAAATCTACAGTTTCACAGTCCCTTTCAGGTAATTCATAACAAGTATAGTCATTTGTACACCTACTTTTCTAAGCACATTCATCACTTTAGCCTTTGAATTTGAGAACACTGTGTTCTGAGGATTTACCTGGTGGAATAAACAAATTAGAAATTCAAAACTGAAGTCTCTCTTCAGCATTTAGTAGCAATGAGGTCTAGGAGAAATGCCCAGAACTCCAATTTCTTTAGGTGCTTTATATTTTTCCTGCTTTAACAGTTGATGTAATCTAATTTCTTAATCATCTGAAAGTTCTTTAAAGTAACAAAACATGATAAAAATCTATGACAGTGGGATACATATATGCACACACATGCATCGAAACATACATGTATGCATGTATGTATGTATGTATGTATGTTTTTCTCCACCAGGAAAACCAGCTTGAGGCTTTTTTTTTTTTGGTTTTATTTTGGAAATTTGACTAGAATCTGTCTAATTCTATAATTTCTTTAGTATATCAGCATCATTTCCTATCATACTGATGTAAAAAGATTGTTAAAAGGTTTTTATAAAAACAATGGGTGAGTTGGATAAGGGACAATTCTATTTATACTACTAGGATCATTTCATTGTATGTCCATGTGATCATTATTGTTTTCACAAGGGATGAATTAATATACTTCCGATTAGAGGACTTTAGGCTATTTTTTTAAGGAGGAAATGATTAATTAATACTTATCATTCAGTCCAAGCTAAGTTTTATTTAGTATTACATGGTTTTAGCTTGGTGTTTAAAATACAAGGAGGCCTAAATCTTAAAATTTTACTTCTATGAAATGAAGGTGATTTAAAAAAACATCTGAGTTCAATCAGCTAGGAAATTTAATTTGAAGAATGTAGTCCTGGAATTTTTCCAGTAGATCATTTACTCTTTGTCAGGACCATTGGTAGAGAACTGGTTGGTTTATAAAGAATCCTCTTATTGGATCATTGTGTTTCTTATTAGAAATGTCTTATGTAATGAGATTTGTGCCTCTGTTTAAAATCATGTGTGAGCTGGAGTTCTACTTCTGTAACAATATATAATAATTCTTACACTACAACATATTGGACTTTCACTTTTTTTTTTTTTCATTTTTGTTATAGGGCACAAGCACATGCCAAAGTAGAGAGAGAGGCAGAAAGAGAGAGAGGAATATGAACCCCTCCAGGGGAATGGCCATGACACGATCCCTTCTTTTTCATTTTCCTCTCAGGATTTTGGATATGCACATACATCACCCAGTGTGTTTTTCAAGCCACGGCATCTGGGATTCAGATTGCTCAGTTGGCCATATGGGACACAAGAGCCTTAACCATACACCACCAGCTAGCTCTACCTTATATATTTTTAAATGGTTTTCATGTACCATCTGAGTTTTCTCTGGGTTAGACATTAGTTCATTTGTTTAATAATTTCATTTTATTAAGTGCTGGGTATTAAACTAGTGTCGAAGATGTACTAGCCAGGAAAAACAGACAGTGATCTCAGCTAATGCTTTATATTCTTTTAGTTATCATGATTAAAATTTAGTTTTTCATCTTTCACCCTTCTATTGATTCAATTCAATAATTTATAGATTATAAATATGCACAAGTAAAGGGCAGGTACAAACTGTAGCCTTTGCTATTAAATCTAAATTTGGGAAACAAGACACACATACAAAAATAAGATTTATTCTAGAATGTGAATTGCTTACCTGTAGGGGCATAGAAGAAGAATGATGAACTCTCCCCGGAAGGATTAGGGAAAACTTCTTCAAAAATATAAGCTTTTTATCTTTGAAAATGGGCAAGGTCTCAACAGGTGAAGACACAGAATGACATTTCCATGTCTGAAGTATCATGTGAAAATTACTGAGGCTGCCAAGCACACAGTGATTAGTGGATTGCTAGATAACCTGGGCACTGGACAGGAAATCAAGAAAGACTGGTTGGGAATCTTTGGCTAAATCAACATATCTGATTTTTTAAAAATGATACATACTAATTATTCATGTAGTCAGTCAACTGATTTTTATGTAGGGCCTACTATATACCAGGTACTTTTGTGAGCTACCAGATAAATTATTATTTTTTTAAATTGACATATAATATTGGGTTATCAGAAAAGTCATGATGCATGATTGTATAGAAAAACATAAAAAAATACATCATGACTTTCCTGAAAACTTAATAATTATGTGTATCTATGGGGTATAGTGTGATTTTTGATACATGAATACATGTCATGATCAAATCATGGCAATTAACAGCATATTTAGCACCTCAAACATTTATCATTACTTTGTGTTGGGATTATTCAAAATTTTCTCTTCTAGCTATTTTGAATTAGAAAATAAATTGTTAACTATAGTCACCGTACTGTATTAGAATACTAGAAGTTTTTTGAGAAGCCAGCTTAGTTTAACATTCTTTTTAAATGTTTAGTGCTAAATGATCCACATGTTGCCCCAATAGGTTATGTTATTTATTTTTCCATGATTAAAGAATAACAATTTAATTTTCATTATTTTAACCAACACTTTCTTTGATCTTCAGCAGTTTAGTTATAATTTTGTCTAAGATAATTTCTAAGCCTTTTATGCCAACTCTCAAGGTCAGATTGTTTGGAATTCAGACATTTTCAGATTTTAGGAATGTGCTAGAGTCTACATTATCATTCTGTTATGTGAAACAGCATCTCTTAGTCATGGTATTCAGACATTTTGTTATTATGTATTGATATTAATATATTAATGAGCATCTCCAATCATGCCGGACATTTCACTACTATATATTAGCATATTAATGATCACAACGGGATAAATAGAGACTGATATTCTTGAGTTAGTTCAGTTAAGGTTTTGCTTCCAGTTGAATTTTGGTAGAAAACATCAGATAAAACGTTCAGATTTCAAAGATTTTGGATTTCAGAGGTATAAACAAAGATAATAGACCTTTACTGTGTGAGATTCACTAAACCCACTTTCTCCACTCTATGCTGTGTACTTAATTATTTTCCTTATGTTCATTTTTATTTAAATGCAGGACTTTATGCTTAGTAACATCGATTGTTACTTTGATAGATTTTTCTCATCACATATATATTATGATCTTTTGCAGTTTGACTTAATCTTTCATCATCCCATCTATTACTTTTAGTTTTTATTGCTTCTAACATTTTGTCACTTGCCGATTTTTGTCCCTTATTTCAAGCCACTGTGAGAACTTTGGTGTGGCCATACATGAGATTATTCCCTATAAATGAACACTCCATAGTGTCCATAGATATTCTGATGGTAAGGCTGGGAACTTACTCAATAGTACAACCTCATTTTACTATATTATTGACAAGGATAGTCAAAACCGTTTGTTAAATTCTTTGCTGAATTTAATGTATATTTATGTGTTTTACTTGTATATTTATGTATTCTACCATATACCCAAACCAACCAGTCAAAACGATTTGCTCAAAAAAATCAAGCAAGCTGGGCATGACTTGCTCTATTGATCCTATATTTCTTATTATCACCCATTTATAATTCTTATTATTTTTTAGACTAGGTAATATGTCAAGTTTATGGTTACCAGTCTTTGGACAACTAGAGAAATCTTTGCCCCTGCTTTTATTTTCCATCTTCACATATTAAGAAGATGTGAATTTATGTCAATACCACGTCATCAAACAGATCTTCTTTATTTGGTAGTGTTCATTTCAATATAACCTCCTTATCTAACACATTATAACCTGTATTTTTCCAAAAGTAAAAATCATAGACTTACACGGCAAAAATCACTCCGATATTTAATGAATTGGCTTCCTGTGCATTATTAGAACAGCTGAAGGGTCCCAAAATTTTTAATTTTTTTTTATGTGATTATATTATGTTTTAGAAAACCATCCTGTTGTTTTGGTTTCATGGTCTCTAGAGTGCTTCTCTTCTTTCCCTTTTCCTTCATTTCTTCTTCCCTTTGATCTATGCATTTTTTTCCTCCTTGTTTCTTCTTAAACACATTTATATCCACTCTGCTTTCGTGTGCAACTTTGCCCATTTTTTATACCAGTTTAGACATTACTTAACTACCATGCTAATTTTCAGTTGTATTCTTTTGAATGAATGAGTGAAGGCTTCAATCTCCCTATTCTTATCTTATAAGCACAGTAAATGTCTTTATTGACAAAGGCAGCCATTTTATACTTTGGCCAAAAAAAAAAAAATCTGTGTCAATCACAGCACACTGAATCATAGTAAATATTTTGGTGAATTTTATTTGTCAGTGTCTACAAAAAACTGATATATAACACATTATTATTAAAAAGTAATATTTAGTTATTTTAAATAAAATCATATTTGCATGGTGCAGTAACATAGTCTGTACTGAGTCGCTAATATCCCTCAAATTTTATTTCTGTTTTATAGAAGAGCATATAATATTTCTTAAATTCCAGTTTTTTGGGGGAGTTTTGTATTTATCTTATTTGTTTTTGTTGTTGTTTTAGAGTATCTTCTATTAGGGAAACTTAAAGCAGTTGACTTAGTGAAAATATGATGATCTAGAGGCAGAAATAGTATCAGGAATTTAAAATATATTTGCAACAACTAATTTCGATGCATGATATTAAAGAGATGGTCTGCTCTGGTAATCCTTTATCTATGCCTGAGAAAAAGACCATGGCTCAATAGTACCTTTTCTTATTGTGGCTAGATAGTTAAGCTCAGAAATTAAACCGATTGAACCTTATAATTTTTACTGATTTAGTTTATATAGACATGGTTTATTTCAGAGGATGACATGAATAGAGGAAATTAAAATCTAGGAGACTAAGATGATCAAGTGGTCATATAGTATATCCTGATTTACATTTAAATGTAAATCTATCTTTTTTATACTTGTTTGAAGAAAGGGAATAATGAATTGACCTCAAAGTATGTGTGTTGTGGGTGTTGTTTTCCAGGTATGCGAGGGCACAATCACTGAATGAGAAGTTAGTCTGTGAGGGTTTTGTTGCTGTTGTTAGCTGTAGGTTATCACACACACTTGTGATTGGGCTTCACCATCCTGTATTTGCTAACTTGCCCCCTGAAACTAATTAATACTTGACTAAACCAAACGTTGAACTCAGATTAATTCATGAAAGATTTTATATGGTGCTCATTGTCCTTTGAAAATGTGTACATCTCTATTTCAACACGTCTGTTTTTCTAGTAAATTATGTCATTTGATATTACAAACTTTGTAAATAGTTTTTCTCAGCTTAGAATAGATACTCTGATTCCTTCTAAAGTCTGTCTATGCATAGCAAATAATTCTTTGGAACAAAAATTATTGGCTATGAAGCCAATGCTTTTCAAAATAAATTTTCTTAACATATACCTTGGTGAATATATTTTGCAAATTTATTTTCCTGTGCTCATAAAGATTTGAGTTTCTGTATACACGTGCTTCCTTTTTTGAATGAATTATTTGTATAGGTACAGGAATGGTGTGTGAACTCATACAATGTACAAAATTTGCACATTACAGAAATTAAGATGACTTTGGACAATTTTTTTAGTTGTTAGAAATGGATATGGTTTGCTTTATATTGTCAGGAAATAAATGAGAAGCCAGTCTTATGTTGAATTTTAAAAGAACAGTCACACGCCTTTTTTCTTTTTAAAATGCTAAACAAACTTTCTGCTGCTTTAAGAGACAATAAAACACAATTGTTTTCAGGTTGTGGCTAATGGTTCCAAATAACAACCTCTGCCTAGTCAACAGCATGTTTTCCACCTTGGAAAACAATCTTGTCATTTATTTATAAATTGTTTACTGCAGATTCTGCCTCTTGAGAGTTTAGTTTAATAAACAAATCAGCAAACATCGAACTCAACCCAGAGTCACGCACATTTACTCTGCAAGTCTCGTCACGGTGCATTTCAAGCCAAATGCTCTCCTTTTATGGCTCTGAGGCCGCACTGGGCTCATTTGCGGAAGAATTCACTGCTGAATTGAAGTCCTTGATCAAGTAATTGAAGTTCAGGCATAAAGTATCAAAGCGGCAGGAGAAATCTCTCGCTTGGTCCCTTGCTCCCGCTACCTTGCGCACGCCAGCTCCTGCCGAGGTGGTGGGGTCCGCGGGCTCACGCAGGCCGGGCTCGGGCTTTGATTGCGGCTGGAACTCCTCCGAGTCATGAATGTTTCAGCGCACGGCGCACGGGGTTAGGGCCGCGCGTCCAGGTGTAAGCTAGCAGGTTGTCGCCGACATCTGTTTGCAGCAGCGGCAGCGGCCTCCCCAGCCCGCAGCGAGCGGCCGGATTGTCAGCGGAGGTAGTTGAGAGCGGCAGAACCGTTTTGGTCTCACACTCGCTGCCTGGAGGCCTGAAACACCAAAGGTAGGAGCGGGGGTGGACACAGCTGCGCTCCCAAACTTGCCTTAGGCACAAATAAGAGATCTAATGTAGTTTGACTCCGTTGCGGTGGGGAGATGAGGACAGAAAGCCACTTCAGAGACAACTTAACGCTGCAACATCTGCCGCCAAGTTTCCAGGGAGTGACAGGGGACAGCAGGTACAGATCGAAGTCTCCACATAAACAACCTCCATTAAGCCCTGGACTCTTTTGAAGGGCCTCCATCAAACATGCCAGAGTCCGCAGCAGGAGTTTGTTTGGTTTTCAAAGCAGTGTTTTGGTTTTTTTTTTTTTTTTTTTTTGTAATAACAAGGTAATTTATAAATGATGCATGACCATGCGTTCTTCTTCTTTATTTGAAGAGAGTTAGAAAGGCAGAAAGGCAAAGAAAGAAGAAAGCACAGCCCAAGTTTTGGAGTTGTTCCACAAGCCGATGAAATCTCCTAGGAGCTTTTTGGCTGTCCCGAGGTTATGCTAACCTTCAGACGGCAGCCTGGGCAGATGTGCTGCAGTAGAAGAATCCTGGTGGCACCCCAGCCACCATCCCTTTTTAAATTTATAGCATAAGGTTTCTTATTACATGGAGGTGAAATCAAATCAGATTTTTTTTTTCAGATGAATGCAATTTTTCAGTTAAACAAAATTTAGCAAGTTGAATTGCGTACTCTTTCTAAAGTCTTTATACTTCAAGTTGAATATTAAAAATAATGCTTTAAGTCAAGTACTAGGAGCGTGGCCTGGGACAGACATTAGCGGCTAGTAGTTTTCCTCAGATGGTGGTGAAACTGGGGACTTAGTGCATGGTGAGTTTTCAGTTAGGCCAAATGCACTATGTTGAGGAGGCTTTGGTTCATTGCACAGATACTACTTTTTGAAATGACTGATGACAGATGTTTTTTGAAATGTCCATTCCGAAAGACATAGTCTCAGACCTCCAATTTTTAAAAGTGGTCAGAAAAACAAATTGAACATGTAGGTAGCACAAATTTAAAAGGTTCCAGAGAAGTGTGATAACCTCAAAGGCAAATGATTTAGGCTTGACCTCTCATTTGCATTTCCATCTCTAGTTCTAGATTTATGTTCATGCCTCTGTCAGTCCTGACTGGTTTTCTTAAGGGTTTTTTTTTTTCTTCTGTGAGTGAGAAATGGATGAAAGGAGAGCGAGATGGAGGAGAAGGGGTTGTGTGTGACCATTATCCATGTGGGATACTTTCTCTCTCTCTCAAGCAAGCACACACGCCCTCTAAAAAAAAAAGAAATTAAAACAACCTTTTATTTCAGCCTAGTTGAATCAGCTCAAGTACATAGAATGCCCCTGGTATTTTCATACATTTCTTTTTTTTTAATATTAAAAGGAGAGCAAAATATTGAAATGTTCTAAACTGTAAACTCATTGTTTACCTTTTACTTCTCTAAGACCTGAAATTTATTATATGCCTTTATAGATCAATTATGATGTGACAACACTGGGAAAAATACAATTAAACTTTTTTTTGCCTTTTATATTACCACCAATATCTTTATTTCTTTCTTGCCTTTATGTTTCAAAACATTCTTAAAACATCACTATATATACTGTTTAAATTAATTGCAGTGATTTACTTGAGTATGTACATGTTCAAAAGAATTTTTATTAGAATAACTCACGTCATGGACATGCCATTATTTAAAAAATGTTTCTTTTATTATTATTATTATTATTATTATTATTATTAAACTGGTAAGTGTACTCGCTAGAGAGAGAGAGAAAAAGGGAGCATGAGAAATCATCTCCCAGGGGGATGGGTACACTGCAGTCCCTTTCCCGCCATTCTCCTCTTGGAATTTTGGGCAGTCATAGTTGGTTACACTGCAGTCCCTTTCCTGCCATTCTCCTCTTGGAATTTTGGGCAGTCATGCGTGCACACACGGCTGCAAGACTCCCAACTACATAGTCGGCCATACAGGATCCAGCACCTTAAACATCACTCCACCTGCTGGCCCCCAAGTATATTTAGTTATTACTCAGCACATAACAAATATGCATATTTATGGACTGCAAGATAGTTCTATACATATACAAAGTGTATAAGGATTAAATTGGGGCAATTAGCATATCATCATCTCAAACACTTATAATTTCTTTGTGTTGGGAGTGGTCAAAATGTCCTCTTCTAGGTATTTTGAAATATATAGTAAATTATTATTAACTATAGGCACCCTAGTGTGCTGGAACACTAGACCTACAATCCCACTGACTGCTTTAGGAGTGTATATACACATACAAGTGTATAGGATATGTCTAACATAAGGTGTGTGCGTATATGTGGCCTAAGTGGCTAAAGGAACCAGATCCCACATGACCAAATGCACAGTTCAAGTTTCAAACCTGGTGGCTTGAGAGAAAGCACAGCATGCATGTGTAGGCTTGCCCGGAATCCCAGCAAGATGGAGACATAGGGAAGGGATTGCGTTGCGACCGTGCCCTATGAGGGGGTGTTTTCTCTCTCTCCTTCTCTCTGTCTCTCTTTGGTGAGCACACATACTCTCTGGCAAGAAAAACGTGTTCTCAGTGTGTATGTTATCACTAATGTTTGTCCGAGTGGAAAGTGACAAATTCATGAAGTAGAGTATGTTTTAGATACCGTTTTCTATTTTAAATAAACCATCTCTTGGTTATGTGCTGAAGCTGTCAAAAATGTTGACTCTTTCTGATTACCTGAAGTAAAATACAGAATTACCAAAAGATGATTTTCTTTTTTCAAAGAACATATAACAGGATTTAGGTAATTAAGTGCCCCCTTCCACCGTGCACACACGGTCCAGACTTTATTTGCTATTTAGTGGCATTTAATGCTTTTTTTTTAAAATTGAAGTTGCAATAGTTTTTGCCAACTCTTTTCCAATTTAAAATCATTTTCTTCTAGGGACCAGTAGATGGCGTAATGGTTATGTCACTGGACTCTCGTGTAGTTGACCGTGGTTTGGGTCCAGGACCTGGTGGCTTAAATTCACACCAGGCACGTGTGTGTGCGTGCCCAAGATCCCAAGAGGAGAATGGAGGAGAAGGGATTGGGCATGCCCATACCCTCAGGGGGTGATTTCTTGCTTTCTGTCCCTCTGTCTGTCTCTGTCTTTCTGGTGAGTGCACAGGCCCTATAGCAAAAACCTCTCTTAAAAAAATTTTATTCTGTGATACATATCACATCCCTCTTTTAAAAATCTCTTTTCACTTAGAAACTGTAGAGAAAAAAGACACTTCTAATTTCCTGACCTTCCTGTTCCTATGATGCTTCTTAGCAAGCAGGTTAGTGTACTGAAAATAATGCACACACCACTTTCATAGTCTTGCCAGTACAAAGCATACATTTTTTGAGTCAAAATTAGGTATTTAAAAATAGTTTTTAAAATTAAGCACTGTTTCTTTCTTAAAATAAATTTCTTCACTGGAACTATTTCTTGACAATAATTATTTTTTAACATTTTAAAAAATGAATTAGTTTATTTTTTATTCATATACTTTAAAAAGCTATCCTAGTGAGGACTGGATGCATACACACAAACACACATCTCATGTTTTCATTGCCTAACAGAGTTGGTAAGTCTAATATCTATTTGAATAAAAAAAATCTAAATACATAGCATACTGATCAAAGTACTAGAATAAAAAGATTACTCTCTGATTATCTTTCTCTGAGTTTTTCTGAAACTCTTTCATTTCTCTCTCTTTTTCTACTGCCTAACCTTGATTGATTCCTAAGCTTTAACCCTTGAGCTTCTGTTCCACGTCTACTTTTCTCTAGAGAGCACAAAGACAGATTTTCACTGCCTCATTATCAGCATTAGACACATCAATCATAGATCTAACTCTGTCTTCCATCCTGAACTCCACTTGCATGTCTGTGAGACTTTATGCCATTTTCTACATGGACGCCCTACTGTCACTGCATTATTTGTATTTAAAGGGAAGTAACCACATTCTTCATGTATGAGGAATTTTATTTCAGTAATGTAAGTCTTATTTCAGTCATCTACTCTGTCCTTCATCTGGTGTGTCTAAGTGGAGGCTCTACAGACTTAACCGTACCATCTCGGTGCCCACAACTCCACAAACAGGGCCACGATGTTCCAACTGGGGTCAGGTGTCCCATGCCACCAAACAACATCATTACCTATAGTAAGAAGGAGATAATGATTCAAGGAACTGAATGGTGTATATTAATGTCACCTAAGTTTGATTAGAATTAAGAATAAAATCAGCTATTGATAAACATATATATATATTAGGTCTTAGTAATTTCTAAGAGAGAACATCCTTGGGCTTTGCAGAATTTAAACATTTCTGTTATCATTACTTATTATTGAAACTTCATGACTCTGTCCCAAAACTAAGCTACTGAGAAAAACAGCAGAACAATTTAGAAATTTGACAAATTTGAATTATTTCCTAAAAAGAACCACCAAGGGTGCCAATATAAAAAAAGAATGTTGATGGGCTGATTGCTTGCTTGCTAGAGGGTACATGCGCTTGCTAGAGAGAGAGAAACAGAGATAGAGAGACAGACAGAGACACAGAGAGAGGGAGAAAGCGCCCCTGAAAGCGGTATGGTCATGCTGTAATGTCCTTTCTCATTCACCCATCCTGTTGGGATTTGGGACATGCATACACACATGCCTGGTATCTTTTTCAAGTTGCCAGGACCTGAATTCAAATCATGACTGACCATTAATCACCAAGCTTTAGTGATGATTACAATCGTATTCTATAAAATATTACTTATAAACATCACTTATAAATATATGTATAAATATTTATAAATAAATGTGTAAATATTATTTATAGATGCCAACAGGTAGTGTGGAGGTTAAGGTGCTAAATTCTGCATGGCCAGATTTGCGGTTTGAGTCCCAGACCCAGTGGCTTGAGAATCAGGCCAGGTGTGTGTGAGTGTACCTGCTTGCCCAATAGCCTGAGAGGAGAGTGGAAGAGAGGGGATTGTGGTGTGGCCATCCCCCTTGGGGGTGATTTCTCACTTTATTACCCGATGGGGGGATGGCTACACTGCAATCCCTTTTCCTCCATTCTCTATATATGTATACACACACACACACACACACACACACACGTTATTTATATAGAGCTAAAATGTGTCATTTTTACATGATGATTAACCCTTTTTTTATTGAAGAGATTTTTGCTATAGGGTGTATGCGCTTGCCAGAGAGAGAGAGAGAGACAGAAAACAAGAAATTACCCCCCAGGGAGGATGGCCACACTGCACTCCTTTCTCTCTGCTGATCCTCTTGGAATTTCAGACACACACACAGAGGCGCCTGGTCTGGGACATGAACCACGTGGGAGTCCAGCATTGTAACCATTCTGCCATCTGCTGGTCCCACATGATGATTAATTCTTAAGCTGTAATTAAGTCTACTAAATATTTTCTGAATAATAAGAACATGATAATCATTTTCTGTTAGGTTGGATTCTGAATAGATGAACACAACGATTTTTATTTTCTTCATGAGAATTGGTTTTTGATGGCAGTCATACTTTCTCTGTGCATGTGTGTAGAACAGATTCGATTAACGATTTTTATTCTCTTCATGAGAATTGTTTTTTGATGGCAGTCATAGTTTCTCTGTGCATGTGTGTAGAACAGATTCGATTTTTGTTTTATATCTGATCCAAGAAGCTTTCAGTGATTGGACTTCTTGTGAGATCATAAACTGTTTAAAAAGTTTATTCATTTTTTCCATGAGATAGACAGGCAGTGACGGAGAGAGGACCCCTAACAGGGTCTTCACACTGAGATCTACCCCTGGCCCAGCCAACCTGGATCGAGGGAGAATACAGGGAGACCACTCAGGACACGAACTCAGGACTTTTCCAGTTACATTATTGCCATATCACTGGGACTGGCCAAGACTATATATTTCAGTGTCAATCAGCTTCTTGCATAATCATCGTGCAGGCTTATATGTAGCTTATGTTAGCTCTGAGTGTTTCATTAGTCCAATTTACAGAAGTCCTGCTTCTACACAACAGAGAGAAGGCTGACAATTTAATTCAGTTTCCACTCTCCAGAAGAGGTGTGACAGCTTAAACTGTGTGCTCTGAATCCAGATTTATGAACTAGTCCTGTGCTCTTAACTAGATTAGTTCCTTTTCTATTAACTGCCTAGAGTAGGGCAGCTGTCTGAGCTGTTGGTTGTAAACTGGCTAACATTTACTTCGCTGATCTCTGATACAAAAGCAGCAGATAACGGGATCAGAGTTTCAGGACTAGGGTTTTCACTGTCTGAAATGAACACAGAAGGATTGGTAGAGGGGGAGACTACAGAGATGTGAGGAAGTGTTACACTGGGGAAAAGGGGTTGACTTCTGTCATTAACCGTAATTAATTGCCACGAGTTTTAAATCTGACCTGTTAAGAGTGAACTTAAACCCTTGAAACAGTCCCTACTTGGACCTCAACTGTTCTTTCATGAGATAAGTTTAGAAGAAAACACTGTGTATGTTCATATTATATAAATATTTTCATTAACATCTTTCAGACATTTTCCTGGGTTAATATTCAGGCCTTCACCTTTTGGCAGTTACTGTAGGACAGTTAGGAATGATAGACAAGTAACGATAAATCCAAATAAAATCCCTAGGTATAGCTACCGCAGTAAATCTGAATAATATTACTTTCATGTTTACCAGCATACAAAATATTTCATTGAAGAGGAGCTGTCAGATTATGGGGTGAAATAGAAGGAGGGGGAATCAGGACAGCGGAAAAGGAAAGAAAAGAGCAGGAAAGAAGGATGAAGGGGAGGAAAGAGACATTTCTCTGAAAAATTTATAGGCAATAGGAAAATGAAGTGTTTATTTAAATAAAGGATTAATCATATGTTTTTAAGGTAGTATATTCCACATTTGCAGCCTTAATCACTTGAAATTAATCTGACTAAAACTCAAAATAACTAAACAGTCTTTTCTTAAAATTTCATTTTTTTCTCCCCTCTGTCTTTTCCACTTGTGTTTGTCTGGTTAACCTTCCTTTAAAGTGTATGTTATTTTTCTGTGATGTTATTCAAAGTGAAATTTCAACTAACTATTAATTATGATTATTTTGCTACTGAAAAGTGGTTTGGGAACCAGCAGTTAGTGTAATGGCTATGTCACTGGACTCCCACATAGTCGACCGCGGTTCACGTCCTGGACCCGGTGGCTTAAAACTCACGCTGGACGCGTGTGTGTGCGTGCCTAAGATCCCGAGAGGAGAATGGAGGAGAAGGGATTACGGTGTGACCATCCCCCCCTGGGGGGTGATTTCTCGCTTTCTGTCTCTTTCTGTCTGTCTGGCAAGCGCACGCGCCCTATAGCAAAAACCTCTCCAAAAAAAAAAAAAGTGGTTTGTAATTCTTCAAGTGAAACTTAAAACAACAGAGACCAGCAGATGGCATGGTAGTGAAGGCACTGGACTCCCACATAGCCAACTGCAGTTCAAGTCCCAGACCTGGTAGGTTGAAAATCATGCCAGGCATGCACATGCCTAGAATCCCAGGAGGAGAATGGAGGAGAAGGGATTGCAGTGTGCCCATCTGCCCAGGGGTGATTTCTCACTTCTCTCCGTCTCTCTCCATGAGCACATACACCCTATGACAAAACCCTTAAAAACAAAACAAAACAAAACAAAAATCAAAACTACAGGAGCCAGCAGGTGGCAGAGTGGTTAAGGCGCTGGACTCTCACATGGCTGTCCACTGTTTGAGTCCTGGACCTGGTGGCTTGAAATACACCAGGAGCGTGCGTGCCCAAAATCCCAAGAGGAGAATGGAGGAGAAGGGATTATGGCATGGCCATCCACGCAGCGTGTGGGTGGGGATGTGATTTCTTACTACAAAAAAAAAGCCAAATAGGGCTAAAAGTTTCAGAAATGATTTCAGGATTTTACCTCATGATCTTCATACACTTGGACAAAAAAGAAAGGTTGGTAATGAAAATATATGACACACTAAGAAGTTATTTTGTTTTTTTATACCTTTATCTTGCCTCTGATAGAGGTGAAGAAAATCTTGGTAGCAGGGTTAAGTTAGTGGCTTAGATATTATCGTCTACAAGTTTAAAATGACAAACTTTCCTTTGAAGTATGTTTCTTCTGTACAGCAGCACTTTCTTCCGTATAAATAGAAAAAAACATAAAAATTAGATAGTCCTGGGCACCAGCAGTTAGCGTAATGGCTATGTCGCTGGACTCCCACGTAGTCGACTGCGGTTCGTGTCCCGGACCCGGTGGCTTAAAACTCACGCCGGGCGCGTGTGCGTGCGTGCCCAAGATCCCGAGAGGAGAATGGAGGAGAAGTGGTTGCGGTGTGACCAGCCCCCCTGGGGGGTGATTTCTCGCTTTCTGTCTCTATGTCTCTGTCTGTCTGGCGAGTGCACACGCCCTACAGTGAAAATCTCTCAAAAAAAAAAAATTAGATAGTCCTTATTTAGTTTAATGTGTCTGCTTATTTATTTTTATACATAGTAACTCTTTGAGATGTGAACACATGCAGGGGCCAAGAGCTTAGATTTTAATTTGTAAACTGGAGAGCCAGTGTAGGTTTCCATCTGGGCAGTAGGCACAATCCTAAGGAAATTAGACTTAGACTCTTGAGCGGTTCTCAAATAACTTTGTGATGGGAGGGGCCAAGTGGTGGTGCAGTGGTCACACAACCAGACCCCATGGGGAAGGATGTGGCTTTGTGTCCTGGGGCTTTCCTGAGCTTGCTGAGTGTGCACGAGAGGCCATGGCCTAGTCTGGCTGACACTGGAGGGTGGACTGAGTGTGAGGACCTATTTCGGGTGCCCGCCTGTCTTTTTCTCTCTGTCTTTTTTCAAAGAAGAAATAAGGAAACTTAAAAATATTTGTCTGATGAGAGTAGGAATAATGTGTTTTTCTGTATAGCTTAGCCCTATACAATGTTTTGATGTTTGTGTATTATCTTTCATCGTGGGTCACAAAAGGAGCCAGGTAAAAATTATGATACAGCAGATGTGGAAGATTGTTAAGTGGTTTAGTGGATTCATAGATAAAAAGATACTTTTAGAAATCTTTTTTTTTTTTTAAAAGAGATTTTTGCTATAAGGTGCATGCCCTTGCCAGAGAGACAGAAAGTGAGAAATTAACCCCTTAGAGGATGGCCACAGGGCAATCCCTTCTCCTCCATTCTCCTTTCAGAATTTTGGGAATGCACATACATGCGCCCGGTGTGAGTTTTAAGCCGCCAGGTCCGCGACTCAAATCACGGTCAGCTATGTGGGAGTCCAGTGACATAACCATTATGGCATCTGCTGGTCTTGCTGTCTTTTTTTTTTTTTAGATTACTAATTTAGCTTCAAATTAAGAATAGCCAGGAATTCATAGATTTAGATATTTTTCAAGGCCTGTTCCTTTCAGAGGTATTTAGGTAGATCATGGAAGGTCATACTTTAGATACTGCACTGCTTGTATGCGTATGTGTGCGTGCGCATGTGTACACTCAGCTTTATCAGTAGGTACTGGTCATTAAGTATCTTCTGTGTCAGCTATGCTCAGCTATATTATCTCATTTTGTCTTCGTGCTAGGAGTTTAGGTGTCATATTATTTCCATTTTATAGATAAAGAATATGAGATCCAGAGAAGTTTAGTGAATTCCTCAAGGTTACATTGCTGAAAAGTAACCCGAGAAGGAGGAAGTAGCTTACATAGTCTAGAAATTGCAAGCTAGTTACTAGGCTGGAACAGGAGATTGGGAGTCGGAAGGTGGGTTCTAGGAGGGCAGCCCAGGGAGAGCCAGTCCTAGAGCTGTAGGCGTCGTATCAGAAAGGACTCTACACTAGGAGTCGGGGCGCTTCAATCTTCAGGTTGTCATTGGTTAGCTTCAGCCACAGATTTCCTAATCTCTGTGTTCTCAGTTTTCTCATTGGTGTATAAAGACATAAATCATCACAAAGATACCATTGAATTCTAGCAGTCTTTTTTTTTTTTTTTTTTCCCTAATTCAACCAAGCCAGCTCCATGAAGATGGAGCTTTTCCTGTTATGCTCAGAAGGGTACTCTCAGGACCCTGCCCATCCCCTCTCACAGGGCAAGCTTTAATCATTTTTTGAATTTATTTTTCCCATGTTTTTACTGACAGATATTAATTGTACCTATTCGTTAGCTCATGATTATTTTAAAAATTTAACTCTATTTTATTTATTTATTTTAATTTGATCAGAGAGGGACAGAGAGAGAGAGAGAAAGAGAAAGCTGCCGGGCCCGGGACTTGAACTGTGGTTGGCCATGTGGGAGTCCAGTGCCCTTAAGCACTACACCACCTGTTGGCCCCACCTCATGATTATTTTTTGATGAACAAAAGAATTTATGCAGGTTACAAGTCTGGTTTATTATTTACAAATATATTTAACCTAATTCATATTTTTAGTAATTAGACATTGCATGTGGCCATGAACAATTAATAAATATATGTAAACATTTTACAAGTTACTATAACACTAAAAAAGTCTATTCACAAGATTCTGAAATATGATTGAGTGCGCCAATACCGTGATTCTAGATCCATAATGGGTATCTGGCTACTGTCACAGTTTAAAATAAATGGAAAACAACTGCATATGGAAGAAAGTAAAGAGGATTTAGTAGATCAAAATATTTCAATTTTATGCCAGTTTTCTCTCCTTTAAACATTTGTCCATTTCTTGGTGATTTTCTTCTTTTTAAATAAAGGAGAGAAAATGTTAATGTGTAATATTAGATTATCTGTATTGTATTTTTGATACGTTGCCTCTTTCTGCCTTGTGTCACAACTGCATAGTAATTTAAACACCAGCTTTTGTTTTATTTAATACTGCTACAAGCGGAGAAGTACTAATGTGTTCCTGTCATTAAATATATATAGATACATGAACTGTTCTCCCATTGGGTCACACTGAAATTGATTTTCCAGCTTGGGCTAACAATAGTGGACAAATGTTAAATGAAAATCAATGACTTTGATTTAAATCAGCTAAATACACTCTTTTTATTAAGTGGTCTTTTTCCCTTCAGCTAACTAGATGACAAATAACACTTGTCTAGCCTCTGACCTCTACCCTTTAAGCTTCTAACAAACCTCTAAGGACAGTGGTTTAGTCATAATCTCATCCCATCTTAGACTTATCTTATTCTTGATCAATGAGATGAAAGTATACTTTAGATACTGTTCAGAATTTTTTTTAAATCCTGAATTAATTATTATTTGAATCACAGATTCTTAGGCTCTTAATGTTTCAAACGTATATCAGAAATGTTTTGTTAAAAATAGAATGGGAGGGGCTGGCAGGTGGTGTGGCAGTTAAGGAAGCTAGACTCCCACATTGTCAACTGCAGTTCGAGTTCTGGACCCGGAAGCTTACTTTCTCACTTTCCCTTTCTCTCTCTTTCACTCTGTCCTCTCTGATCGAATTAATATAATTGAATAAATAAATAAAGTTAAAAGAATAATTCTTAAAAAAAAAAAAAAAGAATAGAAAGGGAATAGAAATAGCAAAGTGTCGGGGCCGCTGGG